>NC_084753.1:40200281-40250281 GCF_033978785.1 Entelurus aequoreus
ACATTCTAAGTTTTCTTGTGAAATTGTGACCTTTTTCTTGTGAAATCTCAACTCATTTTTCACAACAAGCCTTTGTATATAAAATTATTTCTTTTTCTGCAATATTGCAATATTTTCTCATAAAATTATTACTTTTCTATGTAAAATTATTACTTTTTAATGCAAAATGGCGACATTTGTCATATAAAATTCTGACTTATCACAATATTGCCAATTTTCTGTTGTTCTTGTAAAACAGTGACAATTTTTTAGTATAATTATCACTTTCGTCATAATTTTGCCAAGTAAAATCCCGATTATTATTATATAGCCAACATTTTTAAGTTTTCTTCTAAAATTGTGACTTTTGTCGAGTAACATTACGACTCTTTCCATAAAATTGCCAACATTTTAAGCTTTTCTTGTAAAATTGCGACTGTTTTTTTATCATAACATTGCACAAATGTTCAGTTTTTCTCGTAAAATTTTGACTTGCGTTGAGTTAAATGACGACTTTTATTATAATACTGCCAACATTCTAAGTTTTTCTTGTGAAATTGTGACCTTTTTCTTGTGAAATTCCAACTAATTTTTCACAACAAGCTTTTTTATATTTGCATAGTATGTATATATTATTAATGTTGTAAATACACTTCTTTATATATCTAGAAAGGCTGGTCCTAAAGAGGTAGGCTTTTTTCTCAGGTCTCAAGAAGGTACAAAATACAAGTTTGTGTGTGTGTGTGTGTGTGTGTGTGTGTGTGTGTGTGTGTGTGTGTGTGTGTGTGTGTGTGTGTGTGTGTGTGTGTGTGTGTGTGTGTGTGTGTGTGTGTGTGTGTGTGTGTGTGTGTGTGTGTGTGTGTGTGTGTGTGTGTGTGTGTGTGTGTGTGTGTGTGTAGGCCTGGCAGCTGCTGTCAGATGAGGGTGATGATCTTGAGAGTAATGAAGAGCGACAGAACATGCAAACTTTCTTTGAATGACACACACAAGTTTGCCGTGTGGGGCTACAAACAACCCTAGAACCTAACCCTAACCCCAAAAACCCTAGAAAGGTCAAATGTCATCAATCTTCTGAGTAAATGTTAATGAGCAGCACATGAATTAGTGTCTTTTGAAGGGAGAAAACCTCCTTCCCCTTTTGGACATACTATGGTCTCTGACCCGCCCCTAGGGAGATAAGTTGTGTTTATGCCCACCCATGAAAAACCTCAGACCTTCTGTATTGTCATTGAAATGTGTTCTTTACAGTGCAGATAAGAACCACATTGTGTTGCAGCAAGTATTTACACAACTAATAACAGCAGCAGTGTTTACATGAAATAAATATATGTGTCATGTATGTTAATTAGTCTGTGTGTGGGTCTTAGGATGCAGCATGTACTTTTCACACATCTTACTGCCTATGTGGCATAAAAATACATTTCTGATTTTTTCACAAAAAAAAATTATCCCCCTAATTTTGTACAGAAACCAGTGAACACAAATGACAGATTTACATCAAAATAAATTTCCCTTTTGTTGATCAAAAACTACTAGTTTGAAATGACACTGCATGTTATTCTAAGCACAACTCTAATTGTACATTTCATGCAAAGAACTAAGAGGCAATACTTCTGTGGAATAAAATAAAGATGTAGATAAAAGCATTGCACATTGCATGCAAATGAAGAATCAACTCAAACATTGAGAAGAGTAAAGCGACAACGTAAAACATCTGTGATGAATAAAATAAAGATGTAAATAAAAATGTGGTATTGCACATTGCATGCAAATAAATACACAAGTCAAACATTAAGATGACTATCAAGTTTTAGTAAGTGGATAAATGCTGGCTTTCCCATGAAATATCCTGGGCTCCTTGTCAGTGTGCACTCCGCCTAAAAATAAAATCCCCGACTTTAAACATAAAGTGACTTGGACTTGAAGTGACTTAGACTTAAAGTGAGCGCGACTTAGACTTAACGTGACTTAGACTTAATGTGACTTAGACTTAACGTGACTTAGACTTAATGTGACTTAGACTTAATGTGACTTAGACTTAATGTGACTTAGACTTGAAGTGACTTAGACTTAAAGTGGGTGTGACTTAGACTTAAAATGACTTAGACTTAATGTGACTTAGACTTAAAGTGACTTAGACTTAAAGTGGGTGTGACTTAGACTTAAAATGACTTAGACTTAATGTGACTTATACTTAAAGTGAGCGTGACTTAATGTGACTTAGACTTAAAGTGACTTAGACTTAAAGTGGGTGTGACTTAGACTTAAAATGACTTAGACTTAATGTGACTTATACTTAAAGTGAGCGTGACTTAATGTGACTTAGACTTAAAGTGGGTGTGACTTAGACTTAATGTGACTTAGACTTAATGTGACTTAGACTTAAAGTGGGTGTGACTTAGACTTAATGTGACTTAGACTTAATGTGACTTAGACTTAAAGTGGGTGTGACTTAGACTTAAAATGACTTAGACTTAAAATGACTTAGACTTAATGTGACTTAGACTTGTGTGTAAAGTGAGTGCGACTTAGACTTAACGTGACTTAGACTTAAAATGACTTAGACTTGAAGTGACTTTGACTTGAAGTGGGTGTGACTTAGACTTAAAATGACTTAGACTTAATGTGACTTAGACTTGAAGTGACTTAGAATTAAAGTGACTTAGACTTAAAGTGGGTGTGACTTAGACTTAAAATGACTTAGACTTAATGTGACTTAGACTTAAAGGGACTTAAACTTAAAGTGGGTGTGACTTAGACTTAAAATGACTTAGACTTAATGTGACTTAGACTTAAAGGGACTTAGACTTAAAGTGAGCGTGACTTAGACTTAACGTGACTTAGACTTAACGTGACTTAGACTTGAAGTGACTTAGACTTGAAGTGGGTATGACTTGGACTTAATGTGACTTAGACTTAAAGTGACTTAGACTTAAAGTGAGCGCGACTTAGACTTAACGTGACTTAGACTTAACGTGACTTAGACTTGAAGTGACTTAGACTTGAAGTGGGTGTGACTTATACTTAAAATGACTTAGACTTAACGTGACTTAGACTTAACGTGACTTAGACTTGAAGTGACTTAGACTTAAAGTGGGTATGACTTGGACTTAATGTGACTTAGACTTAAAGTGACTTAGACTTAAAGTGAGCGCGACTTAGACTTAACGTGACTTAGACTTAACGTGACTTAGACTTAACGTGACTTAGACTTGAAGTGACTTAGACTTGAAGTGGGTGTGACTTATACTTAAAATGACTTAGACTTAATGTGACTTAGACTTAATGGGACTTAGACTTAAAGGGACTTAGACTTAAAGTGGGTGTGACTTAGACTTAATGTGACTTAGACTTAAAGGGACTTAGACTTAAAGGGACTTAGACTTAAAGTGGCGCGACTTAGACTTAACGTGACTTAGACTTAACGTGACTTAGACTTGAAGTGACTTAGACTTGAAGTGGGTGTGACTTATACTTAAAATGACTTAGACTTAATGTGACTTAGACTAATGTGACTTAGACTTAAAGGGACTTAGACTTAAAGTGACTTAGACTTAAAGTAAGCTCGAATTAGACTTAACGTGACTTAGACTTAACGTGACTTAGACTTGAAGTGGGTGTGACTTAGACTTAAAATGACTTAGACTTAATGTGACTTAGACTTAAAGGGACTTAGACTTAAAGTAGGTGTGACTTAGACTTAAAATGACTTAGACTTAATGTGACTTAGACTTAAAGGGACTTAGACTTAAAGTGAGCGCGACTTAGACTTAACGTGACTTAGACTTAAAGTGACTTAGACTTGAAGTGGGTATGACTTTGACTTTAAAATGATTTAGACTTAACGTGACATAGACTTAAAATGACTTAGACTTAATGTGACTTAGACTTAAAGGGACTTAGACTTAAAGTTGGTGTGACTTAGACTTAATGTGACTTAGACTTAACGTGACTTAGACTTAACGTGACTTAGACTTGAAGTGACTTAGACTTGAAGTGGGTGTGACTTATACTTAAAATGACTTAGACTTAATGTGACTTAGACTTAAAGGGACTTAGACTTAAAGTGGGTGTCACTTGGACTTAAAATGACTTAGACTTAATGTGACTTAGACTTAAAGTGAGCGCGACATAGACTTAACGTGACCTAGACTTAGCGTGACTTAGACTTTTAAAGTGACTTAGACTTGAAGTGGGTGTGACTTAGACTTAAAATGACTTAGACTTAATGTGACTTAGACTTAAAGTGACTTAGACTTAAAGTGACTTAGACGTAACGTGACTTAGACTTGAAGTGACTTAGACTTAAAGTGGGTGCGACTTAGACTTAAAGTGGGCAAGACTTAAGAGTCTCAGATGTACTTAAGTGTTTGTGTGGTGTAATGTTGCGTGGTGGTGTGTGACCTATGTGTTGCGTGGTGGTGTGTGACATATGTGTTGCGTGGTGGTGTGTGACATATGTGTTGCGTGGTGGTGTGTGACATATGTGTTGCGTGGTGGTATGTGACATATGTATTGCGTGGTGGTGTGTGACATATGTGTTGCGTGGTGGTGTGTGACATATGTGTTGCGTGGTGGTGTGTGACATATGTGTTGCGTGGTGGTGTGTGACATATGTGTTGCGTGGTGGTATGTGACATATGTGTTGCGTGGTGGTGTGTGACCTATGTGTTGCGTGGTGGTATGTGACATATGTGTTGCGTGGTGGAATGTGACATATGTGTTGCGTGGTGGTGTGTGACATATGTGTTGCGTGGTGGTGTGTGACATATGTGTTGCATGGTGGTGTGTGACATATGTGTTGCGTGGTGGTGTGTGACATATGTGTTGCGTGGTGGTGTGTGACAATGTGTTGCATGGTGGTGTGTGACATATGTGTTGCGTGGTGGTGTGTGACATATGTGTCGCGTGGTGGTGTGTGACATATGTGTTGCGTGGTGGTGTGTGACATATGTGTAGCGTGGTGGTGTGTGACATATGTGTCGCGTGGTGGTGTGTGACATATGTGTTGCGTGGTGGTGTGTGACATATGTGTCGCGTGGTGGTGTGTGACATATGTGTCGCGTGGTGGTGTGTGACATATGTGTCGCGTGGTGGTGTGTGACATATGTGTCGCGTGGTGGTGTGTGACATATGTGTTGCATGGTGGTGTGTGACATATGTGTTGCGTGGTGGTGTGTGACATATGTGTTGCGTAGTGGTATGTGACATATGTGTTGCGTAGTGGTATGTGACGTATGTGTCGCGTGGTGGTATGTGACGTATGTGTCGCGTGGTGGTGTGTGACGTATGTGTTGCGTGGTGGTGTGTGACATATGTGTTGCGTGGTGGTGTGTGACATATGTGTCGCGTAGTGGTATGTGACATATGTGTTGCGTGGTGGTATGTGACATATGGCATCTCGTGCGTTGGACACATTGGATCAAGCAAAGTCCAAAGTAAGATTGTGACAATCACTCGGGCACAGATTCACCTTGACCATCCAGGATGTGTCAGCTCTCAGCTGTGTTACTTTGCCACTTTTACAGCCGTGCAACTGAGCCCCAGGTTGTAAAGTGTCATCCTGCCTCAGCCACTCCATAAATGTGCTGCTGCGGTATTAATAGATCATGTATTACCTGCACCTTGGTCAATATGTAACGTCAGTGCTACGCATAGAGAGAGGCTAAAGACTTTTACTGCCGCATCACAGGGAGGCTAACCTTTAATAAAAGAGAGACTTTTTGGCTGGAAGCCTCTAGAAGCTGCAGCACCGCGTTAAGTGCATTTCTCTACCGCCAACGCGGTGCCCGCGGGCACCAGGTAGCCCGTAAGGACCAGATGAGTAGCCCGCCGGCTTGTTCTAAAAATAGCTTTTTTTAGAACAATTTTTTAAATTGTATTTATTTACTAGCAAGCTGGTCTCGCTTTGCCCGACATTTTTAATTCTAAGAGAGACAAAACTCAAATAGAATTTGAAAATCCCAAGAAAATATTTTAAAGACTTGGTCTTCACTTGTTTAAATAAATTCATTCATTTTTTTACTTTGCTTCTTATAACTTTCAGAAAGACAATTTTAGAGAAAAAATACAACCTTAAAAATGATTTTAGGATTTTTAAACTCATATACCTTTTTACTAGGGATGTCCGATAATGGCTTTTTGCCGATATGCCGATATTGTCCAACTCTTTAATTACCGATACTGATATCAACCGATACCGATATCAACCGATATCAACCGATATATACAGTCGTGGAATTAACACATTATTATGCCTAATTTGGACAACCAGGTATGGTGTACTTTTTAAAAAAATTAATCAAATAAAATAAGATAAATAAATTAAAAACATTTTCTTGAATAAAAAAGAAAGTAAAACAATATAAAAACAGTTACATAGAAACTAGTAATTAATGAAAATGTGTAAAATTAACCGTTAAGGGTTAGTATTATTAGTGGACCAGCAGCACGCACAATCATGTGTGCTTACGGACTGTATCCCTTGCAGACTGTATTGATATATATTGATATATAATGTAGGAACCAGAATATTAATAACAGAAAGAAACCGCCCTTTTGTGTGAATGAGTGTAAATGGGGGAGGGAGGTTTTTTGGGTTGGTGCACTAATTGTAAGTGTATCTTGTGTTTTTTATGTGGATTTAATAAAAACAAAAAAAAAAACACAAAAAAAACCGATACTGATAATTTAAAAAAACGATACCGATAATTTCCGATATTACATTTTAACGCATTTATCGGCCGATAATATCGACAGACCGATATTATCGGACATCTCTACTTTTTACCTTTTAAATTCCTTCCTCTTCTTTCCTGACAATTTAAATCAATGTTCAAGTAAATGTATTTTTTTTTATTGTAAAGAATAATAAATACATTTTGATTTAATTCTTCATTTTACCTTCTGTTTTTTCGACGAAGAATATTTGTGAAATGTTTCTTCAAACTTATTATGATTAAAGTTAAAAAAAATTATTCTGGCAAATCTAGAAAATCTGTAGAATCAAATTTAATTCTTATTTCAAAGTCTTTAGAATTTCTTTTAAAATTTTTGTTCTGGAAAATCTAGAAGAAATAATGATTTGTCTTTGTTAGAAATATAGCTTGGTCCAATTTGTTGTATATTCTAACAAAGTGTAGATTGGATTTTAACCTATTTAAAACATGTCATCAAAATTCTAAAATTAATCTTAATCAGGAAAAATTACTAATGATGTTCCATAAATTCTTTTTTAAAGTTTTTCCTCTTCTTTTTTTCGGTTGAATTTTGAATTTTAAAGAGTCGAAATTGAAGATAAACTATGTTTCAAAATTTTAATTGTCATTTTTTTTCGTGTTTTCTCCTCTTTTAAACCGTTCGATTAAGTGTAAATATCATTAATTATGAATAATAACATAGAGTTAAAGGTAAATTGAGCAAATTGGCTATTTCTGGCAATTTATTTAAGTGTGTATCAAACTGGTAGCCCTTCGCATTAATCAGTACCCAAGAAGTAGCTCTTGGTTTCAAAAAGGTTGGTGAACCCTCCTCTACCGCTTCTTTAAGCACCAAAACATCTCTTCATGGTGCTCCTTGACCTTTCTTCAGCTAACCATCTGCCTTTTTAAAACATCAATTGGTCTTTTTCCCCTAGCAGCTGGTGGCCAGAAGGCCGTATATTTAAAATTTGTATATTGTACCATTTATTAAAAAAAAAAAAAAAAAAAATCATTTTTACCAATTTAAAATGAGTTGCAGAGTTCCCACAATCAGTGTTGGTGCTAGGAATCTTCAAAATGGCGTCCCGAGGACCCCATCAAGTCATAAAAATGTGGTCCCACAGTAAATGTTTGGGGTCACACTTTTTTGTAAGTGTTTTGAAAACAAATGATACATTTTTGCATTATCCTCTTATATCTCACATTCTATATTGTGTTTTGGAAAAAGGCTTTTATTTAGGTCATGTCATGTTGGATGCTGCCAGCATGCATGTTAGCAATACCAATACACACTGTTTATACTGTGCTACCAAGCGTTTATAGTCACACAACGATGAAGGTGTGCCATGGGACAAGTGGTGTAAATATCATGGTGGGACCGGCGAATTGAAGTGCATCATGTGAGGCCATTTGGGAGGAAGGAGTGAGTTGATGAAACGCCATTTGCTAAGTCACAGAAGGTGGACAAAAATAAAGACAAATTAGTGCCATTAACAGGGAAAAGGGCGAGGCAAGAAAAAAGGTTTAGCGTCACTAATTAATTCAAGTTGACTGAGCATCCGACAGTTTTGTCCTCAGTGAATCAGAATGTCATAGACAAAGTCTAGGGATGCATACCAAGAACCGATCAGTTTCCTTTTTATGGATTTATGATCAATGGTAATACTTGTATATAGGGATGATGTTCGAAATCGGTTCTCCCGGTTGTTCGATAAGAAAAGAACCGATTCCATGGACTCAAATCCCTTTTTGAGAACCGGTTCCCGTTATCGAGGCCACTATAGTAAAGAAAAAGAGTTGGTTCTTTATTCGAATCCCTGGGAACAAATCCCTTCCCACGTACAGGAAATGCCCTGTGGGACCTGCAATGTTATGCCCATTTGATTGTAGACTCTTACTGACACCTTGTGGCGATATGAAAATGCTACGCGCCATTAGTTTGGGCACTTCCGGGCTGAGACAATTGAGAAGTAGACAAGTTGTGTTAGCTCTTACAAGCCTTGGAAAAGATAAGTCTGTAAGTAAACTGTTTAACTTGTTTATGTAACTCAATATAAGGTAGAAAGTGGTTAAGTTTGATACTAAGATGTATATTGAAAAACGATTTTTGTGCACTGTTTCAATGGATGTTTTGAGGACTTAAAATGGCTGCCAGTCGTGTATTTCCACCATCAAAATAGTTTCAACACTCAGAAGTATTTGTTTGATGATAGTACTGTATATTTGTGTGAAGCTAATATTTACATATTGTGTATTACATTTCAGTATGTTAATTGAATCACATAGCTTATACATTTGTCATTGTGTGTATTTCAGTTTAAAAAAAATATATATATATAACAGTCCAGTGCAAGACAAAAGTAAAGATAGGAAAAGACAAAGCAAGATCAACAACAATAAAGAGTCTAAATGGATTAATCTGCTTTGGATTGTTTGTTAGCTGTCTGCCAAGCTGTATAACCTCAACACGTATAGTGAGGGCAGAACAGGCAATATGCAATTATTGCCAGGCTTCGCTCTCATGTAAGGGGGGAAGAATTGTTGATTGATGACTGTGGTGTTCTTAGTGTCATAGTGTGTGTAGTTAGTATGTTCCAATAGCAGCAGAAGTGCACTTTTTGGAGAGCTGTATTATTTTCAGTTTTGTGCCCAAGGGACTGATTTTATTTAACACTATATTATTATTTATACACCTATAGTGATCACAGAGACAGGTTGTTTTTGTGTTACTGTATTTTCTGAAATATCCCACTTAATATACTTTGGGTAACAACAGTCAATATTTATTTTTTATTTTTTTTAGGGGGGTAATAGTCAATATTTATCTATTTATTTTATTTTATTTTTTTCTTATAAAATAAAAGTGAGCTTTTGTTCAACCAAATATTGTGTTTTTTTCCATATACAACAACTTATCTGGATTTAATAAGAGAATAGATAAGGAATTGCTTCGATAAGAGGATTCGATAATGGGCTCGAACTCGATAATTTCTTATCAAACATCATCCCTACTTGTATAGCGCTTTTCTACCTAAAAGGTACTCAAAAATGGGGAGGGAGTGGGGGGCCATGGTGGCGGGCTGCAGCTTTTCAGGCGCTGCCCAGCCTGTCAATCACCCCTACGGGATTTGCATCAAGGGCGTTGGATTGGGGGTGGGGTATGTGTGTGTGTGGCGTATATTTTTTGTGGATGCATATGTGTGTGTGTAAGCCTGCCGCGTGTCTCTGTTCCGCGTCCTTGATGTCGTGCAGTCGCTAGTCAGTCCAAAGTCAACAACAACAGGTGTGTGTCCATGAGAGACAAGAAGGGAGTTTGTTGTGTCTTCGCCGCACTGTCCTTCGGGAGAGTCTCCAAGCCAGGGAAACAATCCAAATTAGAAGGTTTTGTATGCAGGTGAAAATAAAATTTGCTTTTCACTCTAAATTGTCTATGACTGGTCCTCAAAATTCATCCTGCAGGGGCAGACAGTCCGATGTGATCCAAATCACAAGAGTGTCCACGGTTCTTCCCGCATCCTCCAATCATTTGTGGCAGTTTTGGGGTACTTTGAAGACTGCCATCAACTTCCAATGTGTCCACAAACCAAAACAACGCTTACTCCAATCAGCAGTTGTCCTGTTGTCATAATTCCGAATAGGTAGATATCTTCACGTCCTCGACTGGAAAGGGTTGCCAGGGACGCGGCACTCCTTCTTCTCCCAAGAGTCCGTCCGGTGTCCAGCAACAACCGCTCCGTCAGGACAAGCAGGTTCCCTCAGACCCAAGAGCTTGTCAATTTCGTCGAGGCCAGTTAAATAGTTCCAATGTTTACTGTCGGGTTCAAACACTGATGACATCTATTAAACAAGACGATAAGCAAAGAGAGGAGAGACGTCTGGGCTGTACTCTATACAGTCTCCCAGCACGCTCTGGCGAAAGATTGTACGCCACCTCTTTTATTTGGACTTTCCCTGATTACATGGCAAGAGCTGTTTCTAAGGGACGTGGGTCATAAACAGCCATCGCCTTTGATTACAACAGTTCAAAGAAAAGGTCGTAAAAGTGTTCAAACAAGCGGTGCGTGGAGGGGAGTCAGGCCCTGCTTCCTCGCCGCTTTGTAGTTCTTGGGTCAGACAATATCTTTCTATTGATTACAATACATGAAAGAAACAGAACACCATCATGTTGCTTCCCATCCTACACAGTGGAGTTTTACAAGCCTTTTGCTTGGTAGGATTAAAGACAGCTTTTGTCCTCTCGCCGGGAACTCAAAGTAACACAAAGTTTTGTGATAACTTAGATACAATTATTCTAACATTTAGATTTGAAGAGCAGTGCAAAAAGAGGCAACAAGAAAGTTAAGACAAGACAAAGAAGCAAGCAGGAGAGATAAGGGAGAGGGAAGGGGAGCGTCCGCCCTCAATGAGTGCCAGTGAGAAAAGCTCTTAGATACGCTCTTGTACTTGATATCATTACAGTGGATGTCAGGTGTAGATCCACCTATTGTGTTTGTTTACATTGTGACGCCAGTGAGCTACGGTGTGTAGTGAAGCATGTTTAGCTATTCCTCGTCCTCCAGTGATAATGATACATGTAAGAAACTTACAGGATTAGTGAGTTAGAAGCCATGTCTTAAAGCACCTCTTCCACCTTTACTTTTTTACACCAAAATGCATCCGTTCTCCCTTTTCTGTCTACACACTGTGTCTGCTTGTAAGTACTCCGTGTGCGCGCGCTGCCGAACATGCTCCTCTTCTCGTAAAACCACAAATGTCATGACGTGACGACGCGCCGTCATGCCCGTTAAAAACGTGACTAGTGTATACCGCACAACCCTCGTGCTTTGGCAGAAAAGTCACTTTTTGGTTCTGAAGCGACAAACGACTTCTGGAGGACCGAGACCCAAGGCCATCACCCGGGACAAATGGGTGGTGGTCGGCGGAGGAAGGAAGCGGCGCTCGCTACTGTTTGGACTCCTCCCTGCTCCCGGATCATTGAAGACTTCAATGTGCTCACTGGACACGGGGGGGTCATGGTGATCCCTCACACTTCCTGAAGTCTTTCTCTTTTCTTGCAAGCTAAAGAACTATATTTGGACCAGACTGGATCCCGACTCCTAGACAGCAATCCAGTCCTGACAGTCAGGATGGGTAACAGCTGAGGTTAAATTTAAAATGCGGAGAGGACCGTCACGGTGCCCCGGCTGTGACTCACACACTGAATCTGTAGTCTGCCTCTGGCCTCGTTTCCCACCAGCCAGACGGGGATTCAAGGCAATGCCACTGAGATTCATCTTCCAAAACACACGCATACTCTCGGCAGGAGATCATGGAGCAGGTTACCCTAAATTCCGGACTATAATCCTGCGGCTTATAAAACGGTGCGGCTAATTTTATGGATTTTTCTTCGCCGACTGCCATATTAAAAAAGGGTTTAAAGGCCTACTGAAATGAATTTTTTTTATTTAAACGGGGATAGCAGATCTATTCTATGTGTCATACTTGATCATTTCGCGATATTGCCATATTTTTGCTGAAAGGATTTAGTATAGAACAACGACGATAAAGATTGCAACTTTTGGTATCTGATAAAAAAAGGCTTGCCCCTACCGGAAGTAGCGTGACGTAGTCAGTTGAACATATACGCAAAGTTCCCTATTGTTTACAATGATGGCCGCATGAAGTGAGAGAGATTCGGACCGAGAAAGCGACGATTTCCCCATTAATTTGAGCGAGGATGAAAGATTTGTGGATGAGTAAAGTGCAAGTGAAGGACTAGTGGGGAGTTGAAGCTATTCAGATAGGGAAGATGCTGTGAGAGCCGGGGGTGACCTGATATTCAGCTGGGAATGACTACAACAGTAAATAAACACAAGACATATATATACTCTATTAGCCACAACACAACCAGGCTTATATTTAATATGCCACAAATTAATCCTGCATAAAAACACCTGCGTTTTTGTTATGCTAGCTCCTAGCTCCTCTGCTAGCTCCTAGCTCCATAGAACACGGCAATACAATTCAAACACCTGATCAACACACACAATCACTCAGCCCAAAAGACCGTTCACCTAACCCAAGGTTCATAAAGCTTATATATTTTTAAAAAGTTACGTACGTGACGCGCACGTACGGTACGGTACGTGTTATGCTAGCTCCTAGCTCCTATGCTAGCTCCTAGCTCCATAGAACACGCCAATACAATTCAAACACCTGATCAACACACACAATCACTCAGCCCAAAAGACCGTTCACCTAACCCAAGGTTCATAAAGCTTATATATTTTTAAAAAGTTACGTAAGTGACGCGCACGTACGGTACGGTACGTGTTATGCTAGCTCCTAGCTCCTATGCTAGCTCCTAGCTCCATAGAACACGCCAATACAATTCAAACACCTGATCAACACACACAATAACTCAGCCCAAAAGACCGTTCACCTAACCCAAGGTTCATAAAGCTTATATATTTTAAAAAAGTTACGTACATACGCAAAAAAAAGTTGCGCACATACGGTCAAGCGATCAAATGTTTAGAAGCCAAAGCTGCATACTCACAGTAGCACGTCTGCGTCTTTGTCATCCAAATCAAAGTAATCCTGGTAAGAGTCTGTGTTGTCCCAGTTCTCTACAGGCGTCTGTGTATCGAAGTCAAAAGTCCTCCTGGTTAGAGTCTCTGTTACCCGAGTTCTTCCATCTTGACTGCATCTTTCGGGAATGTAAACAAAGAAGCGCCGGCTGTGTACTGTTGTGGCTGACTACGTTCGAAAAATACGTCCATTTCGCACCGACAACTTTCTTCTTTGCTTGCTCAGCTTCCTTCTCCATAATGCAATGAACATGATTGCAACAGATTCACGAACACAGATGTCCAGAATACTGTGGAATTATGAAATGAAAACAGAGCTTTTTCGTATTGGCTTCAATGTGGAAGGCATACCCGTGTTCCCCGGTCTACGTCACGCGCATACGGCATCCTCAGAGGCGTTTCGAACCGGAAGTTTAGCGGCAAATTTAAAATGTCACTTTATAAGTTAACCCGGCCGTATTGGCATGTGTTATAATGTTAAGATTTCATCATTGATGTATAAACTATCAGACTGCGTGGTCGGTAGTAGTGGCTTTCAGTAGGCCTTTAAAAAAACAAGCAAATACACTGAGAAGGTGTTTTATTGTTTGCTGTAACACTATCTTTTATAATAATAATAATTAGAGATGTCCGATAATATCGGTCTGCCGATATTATCGGCCGATAAATGCGTTAAAATGTAATATCGGAAATTATCGGTATCGTTTTTTTTATTATCAGTATCGTGTTTTTTTTATTTTTATTTTTTTATTTTTTTATTATTATTAAATCCACATAAAAAACACAAGATACACTTACAATTAGTGCACCAACCCAAAAAACCTCCCTCCCCCATTTACACAAAATGGGGGAGGGTTGTTTCTTTCTGTTATTAATATTCTGGTTCCTACATTATATATCAATATATATCAATACAGTCTGCAAGGGATACAGTCCGTAAGCACACATGATTGTGCGTGCTGCTGGTCCACTAATAATACTAACCTTTAACAGTTAATTTTACAAATTTTCATTAATCACTAGTTTCTATGTAACTGTTTTTATATTGTTTTACTTTCTTTTTTATTCAAGAAAATGTTTTTAATTTATTTATCTTATTTTATTGGATTCATTTTTTTTAAAAGTACCTTATCTTCACCATACCTGGTTGTCCAAATTAGGCATAATAATGTGTTAATTCCACGACTGTATATATCGGTTGATATCGGTATCAGTAATTAAAGAGTTGGACAATATCGGCATATCGGATATCGGCAAAAAGCCATTATCGGACATCCCTAATAATAATAATAATACATTTTATTTATAAGGCGCCTTTTTGGGCACTCAAGGACACCGTACAAAATCACAACAATAAAATCAAATTGGATAAAAAAACAAAACAAAAAAAAACAAGAAGAGTTGGCCCACTGCAGGTGCTGCAGTGTCCTTCCATTTAGTGCTTTCAACCAGAAGTAGAGTGACGTTCAATCATCAATCAATCAAAGTTTACTTACATAGCCCTAAATCACGAGTGTCTCAAAGGGCTGCTCAAGCCACAACGACATCCTCGGCTCAGATCCCACATCAGGGCAAGGAAAAACTCAACCCAGTGGGATGACAATGAGAAACCTTGGAGGGGACCACAGATGTGGGTATTTTATTTAAGGACTAAATTGCAATAATAAACATATGTTTCATGTACCCTAAGATTTTTTTGTTAAAAATAAAGACAATAATGACATTTTTTCTGGTCCCCTTTATTTAGAAAAGTATCGAAATACATTTTGGTACCAGTACCGGTACCAAAATAATATTGGTACTAATATATTGGTAAATGCATGTGATCAAGTACTATGATATTAAAGGCCTACTGAAAGCCACTACTACTTACCACGCAGTCTGATAGTTTATATATCAATGATGAAATCTTAACATTGCAACACATGCCAATACGGCCGCGTTAACTTATAAAGTGACATTTTAAATTTCCCGGGAAACTTCCGGTTGAAAACGTCTATGTATGATGACGTATGCGCGTGACGTCACTAGTTAAACGGAAGTATTGGTACCCCATTGTATCCAATACAAAAAAGCTCTGTTTTCATCTCAAAATTCCACAGTATTCTGGACATCTGTGTTGGTGAATCTTTTGCAATTTGTTTAATGAACAATGAAGACTGCTAAGAAGAAAGTTGTAGGTGGGATCGGTGTATTAGCGGCTGGCTGCAGCAACACAACCAGGAGGACTTTGACTTGGATAGCAGACGCGCTAGCCGACGCTAGCCGCCGACCGCACGGATGATCGGGTGAAGTCCTTCGTCCTTCCGTCAATCGCTCGAACGCAGGTGAGCACGGGTGTTGATGAGCAGATGAGGGCTGGCTGGCGTAGGTGGAGCGCTAATGTTTTTAGCATAGCTCTGCTAAGTTAGCTTCAATGGCGTCGTTAGCAACAGCATTGTTAAGCTTCGCCAAGCTGCAAAGCATTAACCGTGTATTTACATGTCCATGGTTTAATAGTATTGTTGATCTTCTGTCTATCCTTCCAGTCAGGGATTTATTTATTTTGTTTCTATCTGCATTTGAGCCCGATGCTATCACGTTAGCTCCGTAGCTTGTCGTGGAGATAAAAGTCACTGTGAATGTCCATTTCGCGTTCTCGACTCTCATTTTCAAGAGGATATAGTATCCGAGGTGGTTTAAAATACAAATCCGTGATCCACAATAGAAAAAGGAGAGAGTGTGGAATCCAATGAGTCAGCTTGTACCTAAGTTACGGTCAGAGCGAAAAAAGATGCGTCCTGCACTGCACGCTAGTCCTTCACTCTCACGTGCCTCATCCACAAATCTTTCATCCTCGCTCAAATTAATGGGGTAATCGTCGCTTTCTCAGTCCGAATCGCTCTCGCTCCATTGTAAACAATGGGGAATTGTGAGAAGTCCTTCCTCCGGTGACGTCACGCTACTTCCGGTACAGGCAAGGCTTTTTTTATCAGCGAGAAAAAGTTGCAAACTTTATCGTCGATGTTCTCTACTAAATCTTTTCAGCAAAAATATGGCAATATCGCGAAATGATCAAGTATGACACATAGAATGGATCTGCTATCCCCGTTTAAATAAAAAAAATTCATTTCAGTAGGCCTTTAACAGATACTCTATAGTCCTTTCTTGTGTTTTTTTATCCCAACATCTTTTCTTTTCTCTATTTTACATGTACAGAGTGAATGTGGAAATGGTATGATACACTTTTAGCTTCATCCTACACCTTTTTGGTCAGGAAATGTAAACGTTGATATATTTATCTGCTATGTGTGCTGTTTACATGAACTGATGACTAGGGATGTCCGATAATGGCTTTTTGCCGATATCTGATATTCCGATATTGTCCAACTCTTTAATTACCGATACCGATATCAACCGATACCGATATCGACCGATATATACAGTCGTGGAATTAACACATTATTATGCCTAATTTGGACAACCAGGTATGGTGAAGATAAGGTACTTTTTAAAAAAATTAGTAAAATAAGATTAATAAATTAAAAACATTTTCTTGAATAAAAAAGAAAGTAAAACAATATAAAAACAGTTACATAAAAACTAGTAATTAATGAAAATGAGTAAAATTAACTGTTAAAGGTTATTACTATTAGTGGACCAGCAGCACGCACAATCATGTGTGCTTACGGACTGTATCCCTTGCAGACTGTATTGATATATATTGATATATAATGTAGGAACCAGAATATTAATAACAGAAAGAAACAACCCTTTTGTGTGAATGAGTGTGAATGGGGGAGGGAGGTTTTTTGGGTTGGTGCACTAATTGTAAGTGTATCTTGTGTTTTTTATGTTGATTTAATTAAAAAAAACAAAAAAAAACGATACCGATAATAAAAAAAACGATACCGATAATTTCCGATATTACATTTTAACGCATATATCGGCCGATAATATCGGCTCTCTACTGATGAACAAATAAAAATACAATAAAATGGTTTGATTTTAAGTTGTTGGGACTTACGGGGATCCTAAATACACAAAAAAAGGGTTGGTTTTGCATAAAGGGCCCACTTGAAATAGTCTAAACTAGATGTTGGCCAACATCCAATACCCTGTTGTCATATCATCTACATCGCACTTTGTCACTTCCCCCACATGCCGGGAGTAAGATGTCTTCTATTGTTGACTTGGTTGGTGTGTGACCTTCCTCTTCTTTCAATTCATTGGCACCTCTCAGTATTTACATCCTGTCTTCTCTACACGCAGTCCTGCTCAAAAGTTGACATACATTTTCAGTAGACCCATAATAAACTCATAAAAGAAGCAAACTTCATGAATGTTTTTAGTGAGCAACAAGTATGTGCTCCAATCACTACATCACAACAAAATAAGAGTTGTAGAAATGATTGGAAACTCAAGACCGCCATGACATGTTCTTTACAAGTGGATGTACACTTTTGACCACGACCGTACGTCCAACAATCCTTGTGTTAATACCAACACTCGGGCCTTCTTGTAAACACCAAGCCTCCTCCATAGTGAGATGTGTGTGTCAGCGCTGGAAGCTTCTTTGTGAAAGACTGAAGTCTGGCCAGGAAAGATAAGAGAGATGACCTCAAACAACTGTGGGCTTTTATCGTGCCTTGTTCTGTGCTCGTACTTAAAGGTGGAGACACTCAATCCTGCTGGATTAAAGAGCTCTAATCCACTCACATCTCCAAAATTAGCAAAATGCTGGAATGCTACAGCTCAGTGGATTCTGCTCCCCCTGCACCTCTCACTTCTTGTTTGGATCGCATGCTTTTAATTGGCTCTACTGGCATTTTAGTGCCAACTATACTGGTATTGGTATAGTACCGCAATACTAATGAATCATTAGTATAACGTACCGGTCCCCCACCGGTCGTCGTCACGTCGTGTCATTGTTGTTTTTACGAGCAGAGGAGCATGTTCGGCAGCGCACACACACGGAGTACTTACAAGCAGACACAGTGTGTAGACAGAAAAGGGAGAACAGACGCATTTTGGTGTAAAAATGATAAAGATGAAGTTATAACACTGAAACACACTCAGGAAGAGGTGCTGTAAAGGCCTACTGAAATGAATTTTTTTTTATTTAAACGGGAATTTAGCTTTGCGAAGCTAAAAAAAAATAGAAGCTAACCTAGCTACGTAGCCAACGTGATAGCATCAGTCTCAAATGCAGATAAAAACTAAATAAAAAAAAACCCTGACTGGATGGATAGACAGAAGATCAAAAATACTATTAAACCATGAACATGTAAATACACGATTAATAATATTCAGCTTTGCGAAGCTAAAAAAAATAGAAGCTAACCTAGCAACGTAGCCAACGTGATAGCATAGCAGTCTCAAATGCAGATAGAAACTAAATTTAAAAAAAACCTGACTGGATGGATAGACAGAAGATCAAAAATACTATTAAACCATGAACATGTAAATCAACAAATAATAATATTCAGCTTTGCGAAGCTAAAAAAAAATAGAAGCTAACCTAGCCACGTAGCCAACGTGATAGCATCAGTCTCAAATGCAGATAAAAACTAAATTTAAAAAAACCCTGACTGGATGGATGGACAGAAGATCAAAAATACTATTAAACCATGAACATGTAAATCAACAAATAATAATATTCTGCTTTGCGAAGCTAAAAAAAATAGAAGCTAACCTAGCTACGTAGCCAACGTGATAGCATCAGTCTCAAATGCAGATAAAAACTAAATTAAAAAAACTCTGACTGGATGGATAGACAGAAGATCAAAAATACTATTAAACCATGAACATGTAAATACACGATTAATAATATTCAGCTTTGCGAAGCTAAAAAAATAGAAGCTAACCTAGCTACGTAGCCAACGTGATGGCATCAGTCTCAAATGCAGATAGAAACTAAATTTAAAAAAACCCTGACTGGATGGATAAACAGAAGATCAAAAATACTATTAAACCATGAACATGTGAATCAACAAATAATAATATTCAGCTTTTGCGAAGCTAAAAAAAAAAAGAAGCTAACCTAGCAACGTAGCCAACGTGATAGCATAGCAGTCTCAAATGCAGATAGAAACTAAATTAAAAAAAACCCTGACTGGATGGATAGACAGAAGATCAAAAATACTATTAAACCATGAACATGTAAATACACGATTAATAATATTCAGCTTTGCGAAGCTAAAAAAAATAGAAGGTAACCTAGCTACGTAGCCAACGTGATAGCATCAGTCTCAAATGCAGATAGAAACTAAATTTAAAAAAACCCTGACTGGATGGATAGACAGAAGATCAACAATACTATTAAACCATGAACATGTAAATACACGGTTAATAATATTCAGCTTGGCGAAGCTAAAAAAACAGAAGCTAACGTAGATGC
Organism: Entelurus aequoreus; assembly: GCF_033978785.1. Taxonomy (NCBI): domain Eukaryota; kingdom Metazoa; phylum Chordata; class Actinopteri; order Syngnathiformes; family Syngnathidae; genus Entelurus; species Entelurus aequoreus. The sequence goes on from NC_084753.1 coordinate 40,219,910, forward strand.
GGCGGCGGGCGTACTCACTGTAGTGCGTCTGCTATCCTGCTCAAAACACAACACAACCTCCTGGTGTTGGTGTTGCTGTAGTCCGCCGCTCCACCGATCGCACCTACAACTTTCTTATTTGCAGTCTCCATTGTCCATTAAACAAATTGCAAAAGATTCACCAACACAGATGTCCAGAATACTGTGGAATTTTGTCGAAGAAAACAGAGCTATTTGAATTGGGTCCAAACACTTCCCTTGCCCTCGTGACGTCACGCGCATACGTCATCATACCGCGACGTTTTCAAGCGGAAGTTTCCTGGGAAGTTTAAAATGTCACTTTATAAGTTAACCCGGCCGTATTGGCATGTGTTGCAATGTTAAGATTTCATCATTGATATATAAACTATCAGACTGCGTGGTCGCTAGTAGTGGCTTTCAGTAGGCCTTTAAGACATGGCTAGCCCTAATCCTTGTCTCCATGGCGACAAATAAAGTGAGTTTCTTACAAGTATCATTATCACTGCAGGACGAGGAATAGCTAAACATGCTTCACTACACACCCTACCTCACCGGCCTCACAATGTAAACAAACGCCATCTGACACCTGACATCCACTGTGATGATACCAAGTACAGGCGCTTATATCTAGTCGGTACTACTACGATTACATCGATATTTTTTAGCATCACAGAATCTTATTTCTGTTTTTTAAAATTAATATTATATTTATAAAGTCAGTAACTACGCCCCTGGACACATGAGGACTTTGAATATGACCAATAGAGATGTCCGATAATATCGGCCTGCTGATATTATCGGCCAATTAATGCGTTAAAATGTAATATCGGAAATTATCGGTATCGTTTTTTTTATTATCAGTATCGTTTTTTTTGTTTTGTTTTTTTTAATTTTTTTTTTATTAAATCCACATAAAAAACACAAGATACACTTACAATTAGTGCACCAACCCAAAAAACCTCACTCACCCGTTTACACTCATTCACACAAAAGGGTTGTTTCTTTCTGTTATTAATATTCTGGTTCCTACATTATATATTAATATATATCAATACAGTCTGCAAGGGATACAGTCCGTAAGCACACATGATTGTGCGTGCTGCTGGTCCACTAATAGTAATAACCTTTAACAGTTAATTTTACTCATTTTCATTAATTACTAGTTTCTATGTAACTGTTTTTATATTGTTGTACTTACTTTTTTATTCAAGAAAATGTTTTTAATTTAGTTATCTTATTTTATTATTATTTTTAAAAAGTACCTTATCTTCACCATACCTGGTTGTCCAAATTAGGCATAATAATGTGTTAATTCCACGACTGTATATATCGGTTGATATCGGTATCGGTAATTAAAGAGTTGGACAATATCGGCATATCGGATATCGGCAAAAAGCCATTATCGGACATCCCTAATGACCAATGTATGATCCTGTAACTACTTGGTATCGGATCCATACCTAAATGTGTGGTATCATCCAAAACTAATGTAAAGTATCAAAGAAGAGAAGAATAAGTGATTATTACATTTTAACAGAAGAGTAGATAGAATATGTTAAAACAGAAAATAAGCAGATATTAACAGTAAATAAACAAGTAGATTAATAATACATTTTTTACAGTTTGTCCCTCATAATGTTGACAAAATAATAGGTGTATAAATGACACAATATGTTACTGCATACGTCAGCAGACTAATTAGGAGTCTTTGTTTGTTTACTTACTACTAAAAGACAAGTTGTCTAGTATGTTCACTATTTTATTTAAGGACTAAATTGCAATAATAAACATATGTTAAATGTACACTAACATTTTTTGTTAAAATAAAGCCAATAATGCAATTTTTTTTGGTCCTCTTTATTTAGAAAAGTATCAAAAAGTACCGAAAGGTATCGAAATACATTTTGGTATTGGGACAACACTAGTTCCAACTAATGTGCCTGTAAAGATGACAAAAGGATCATGCATCATGACAAACTGTATTCACCATAAACTGCGGTAGAAATGTTAGTATTGCCGTTTTTAAAAATGAAATTATTGTAAGAACGTGATTGACAACCACACTTTGATTGTACTCACAGCAGTGGCGGGCCGTGAGTTTCCCACCTAGGCCCTCAGTGATGTCCGACTTCAATGATTACCTCCCAAAACACCATCATTTATGTCACCACATGACTATTGCTGGAGAAATACTATACAGAAACACATTCACGCACTACTGTGCATTGAATCACATCAAAAAGGTGTACAAAACGGGCTATTTTCTGGCACATTTAAAAATCAGTAAACTCGCGTCAGCAATTAAAACATATCTTATGTGGTACTGTCAACATTTAAATTGCAAAAAATACTAAACGTGGAAAAAAATAAGAGACAAAAACAACAATAGCAAACACAACAATAACAACAACAATAGAATAACATCAGCAAATACGATAAGTGCAAATATGATGGTAAAAGTGATAGCAAATAAGCTGTTAGCAAAATAAATAATAATACAGAAACGACAATGAGCATTATTACACTACAGCAATACAAATACCAATAGAAATAGCACTATTGATAATGAACAATACCAATAATTACCTCTATTATCAACAATACAGTTATTCAAATGCAACAATACATATACGTAATGATAACTAGAGATATGAAAGAATGCAGAAAAATGGAGGGGAAGAAAGAGAAGCAACCTATATTAACCTTGTAGATTGTTATAGTAACAATAGGTTAAGCTTTGTCAGTGTGCCATGTGTTATACACAGTTTACCCTAGGGCAACAACGTTAATATATGTTTGATGAAACGTGATTATGTGCATGAGTGTATGTATGTATATGTACTTGTATATGTATGTGTATATGTATGTTTGTACAGTGAATGTATATGTACATGTATGTGTATATGTATGTTTGTACAGTGAATGTATATGTACATGTATGTGTATATGTATGTTTGTACAGTGAATGTATATGTACATGTATGTGTATATGTGTGCTTGTACAGTGAATGTATATGTACGTGTATATGTATGTTTGTACAGTGAATGTATATGTACAGTATGTGTATATGTGTGTTTGTACAGTGAATGTGTATGTACGTGTATATGTATGTTTGTACAGTGAATGTATATGTACATGTATGTGTATATGTATGTTTGTACAGTGAATGTATATGTACAGTATGTGTATATGTATGTTTGTACAGTGAATGTATATGTACATGTATGTGTATATGTATGTTTGTACAGTGAATGTATATGTACATGTATGTGTATATGTATGTTTGTACAGTGAATGTACATGTATGTGTATATGTATGTTTGTACAGTGAATGTATATGTACATATATGTGTATATGTATGTTTGTACAGTGAATGTATATGTACATGTATGTGTATATGTATGTTTGTACAGTATGTGTATATGTATGTTTGTACAGTGACTGTGTATGTACATGTATGTGTATATGTATGTTTGTACAGTGAATGTATATGTACAGTATGTGTATATGTATGTTTGACAAGGGAGTATCCAATCACAGTCTTGTTTAACATAATGGCTACCTAGATAGGCTACTGCCAACAACTTGTGATCTGATTGGCTATCGCAACTGTCCATCAACTCTATGTGTTCTGTTTGTTTACATTAAATCCATGCGCTAACGGTGTGGCTCTGCTAATCTGCATACCACCGCCGTGACTCAAACCAGTGAGTATCCAATCACAGGACGTTCAAGGTGAGGCCGGCTAGAAGGCCTAACTGACAACAACTGGTGATCTGATTGGCTATGGCAATTGTCTATCAACTGTATGTGTCCGTTCATTTACAGTGTACATATTATATTACTATAATGGATATATAATTGCATATTAAGAGTATGGGAAAGTTTGACTACTATCCTGTTTACTTCTGTGACAACCTCCGTAAAGTTTTGTCTCTGTTCTAATTCATCCCAAAGGTGTTCTATCGGGTTCAGGTCAGGACTCTGTGCAGGCCAGTCAAGTTCACCCACAGATGACGCTGTCATCCATGTCTTCATGGACCTTGCTTTGTGCACTGGTGCAACGTCATGTAATCAATCAGAAATACCAAACAGCTAAAATGCGGCAAAAACTGATAAGTGTGGAGAGTGTTTCACAGTTTTCCCATCATGCACTCTAATAGATTTAAACGGGTGTAATTTTGAATTTTGATGATGGTGTTTGGAAGTTTTTCATAATATCCACAAAGTTCAGTGACCATGTGTGTTGATCTTTATGTTAGTTCCTTTTTCCCCCACACCATGACTAAGGAAGGTTGTTTGGATTGTGTCATATAAGTTAATGCTGTGCTAAAGTACTTTGATCTGATTTACTCACATTGCCCACAAGATGGCAGCAAACCTGCAGCATCCAAAGACTGTCGGGTGTTGAAGATGAATCAAAAAGGCCTTCGCAGTGCGATGCTTGAATGACGACCATTAAAATGTTGGTTACAATCACCTTGATATTGTTACATGGAGTTTAAACATGGCGTTCTATACAACAGAAAATACTTCCACTGACACTTTTGGTCACATGTTTGGTGAGCAATCTTAGATAAATGTTAGCCTGTTAGATTGTTAACTTTGTATTGATCAAGTTAGCCACACATTATGTGACTCCTGTGTTAACTGACCTGAATATCAATCGATCCGTTCCAGAGTGCACGTTTTTTGGTGGAAGCTCCGCCTACCAAAAATTCATAACAAACTTCTATGTACTTTTTGTTCATCAGACTGATTACATGTCATTGCAATATATCAGGGTGAAAAAACATCTTATGTCACTAAAGTAGTTTCACCACAAGGAAATAGGTGACAGTACAAATATACAATTTTCTTCCATAACACTACCATAAGGATTTTTAGTAGTCTAATAAAACACTGCTTGTTTTCTGTGAATGAGGAAAAACTACCTGTCAGCTCAATATTAATTGATTGGTTCAACGTTGTTAAATGCGGTGCGATGCTTGAATGAACTCATGACATCTTGGCTGTAATTTGTACACACTTTCTATAGAATATTTTTTTAATACAGGGAAAGTAAACAGGAAGTGACCTCAGGTGGACGCGCACAACACCTGTTTAGTCTTTATCGCTCTATTCTGCGTAGAAAGCACTTACACTTCCATCCACATACACACACTGTAAGTACTGTATATATGTCATGTAGTAACATTCATAATAACATGTAATATATACATGATATAAGTATATATGTCATGTAGTAACATTCATAATAACATGTAATATATACACGATGTAAGTATATATGTCATGTAGTAACATTCATAATAACATGTAATATATACATGATATAAGTATATATGTCATGTAGTAACATTCATAATAACATGTAATATATATATGATATAAGTATATATGTCATGTAGTAACATTCATAATAACATGTAATATATACACGATGTAAGTATATATGTCATGTAGTAACATTCATAATAACATGTAATATATACATAAAGTAAGTATATATGTCATGTAGTAACATTCATAATAATATGTAATATATACATGATGTAAGTATATATGTCATTTAGTAACATTCATAATAACATGTAATATATACATGATGTAAGTATATATGTCATGTAGTAACATTCATAATAACACGTAATATATACATGATGTAAGTATATATGTCATGTAGTAACATTCATAATAACATGTAATATATACATGATGTAAGTATATATGTCATGTAGTAACATTCATAATAACATGTACTATATACATGATGTAAGTATATATGTCATGTAGTAACATTCATAATAACACGTAATATATACATGATGTAAGTATATATGTCATGTAGTAACATTCATAACATGTAATATATACATGATGTAAGTATATATGTCATGTAGTAACATTTATAATAACATGTAATATATACATGATGTAAGTATATATGTCATGTAGTAACATTCATAATAACATGTAATATATACATGATGTAAGTATATATGTCATGTAGTAACATTCATAATATATACATGATGTAAGTATATATGTCATGTAGTAACATTCATAATAACACGTAATATATACATGATGTAAGTATATATGTCATGTAGTAACATTCATAATAACATGTAATATATACATGATGTAAGTATGTATGTCATGTAGTAACATTCATAATATATACATGATGTAAGTATATATGTCATGTAGTAACATTCATAATAACACGTAATATATACATGATGTAAGTATATATGTCATGTAGTAACATTCATAATAACATGTAATATATACATGATGTAAGTATGTATGTCATGTAGTAACATTCATAATAACACGTAATATATACACGATGTAAGTGTATATGTCATGTAGTAACATTCATAATAACATGTAATATATACACGATGTAAGTATATATGTCATGTAGTAACATTCATAATAACATGTAATATATACACGATGTAAGTATATATGTCATGTAGTAACATTCATAATAACATGTAATATATACATGATGTAAGTATATATGTCATGTAGTAACATTCATAATAACATGTAATATATACATGATGTAAGTATATATGTCATGTAGTAACATTCATAATAACACGTAATATATACACGATGTAAGTGTATATGTCATGTAGTAACATTCATAATAACATGTAATATATACATGATGTAAGTATATATGTCATGTAGTAACATTCATAATAACATGTAATATAAACACGATGTAAGTATATATGTCATGTAGTAACATTCATAATAACATGTAATGTTTACCTATTTTAATAATTTTAAGAATTCTGCGGCACGTTAATTTAAAAGATGTTCGTTTTTTCCTTCGACAACATCACTGAATTCTACTCGCTGTAGACTTCATGAGGGCCAACAAACATAATAAAACATCACTTACTGTACAATGTCTGCTCTCACCAGGATGCCGACGGGGAACATTTGGTTTCACCACAAGGAAATAAGTGACAGTACAAAAATACAATTTTCTTCCATAATACTACCATAAGGATATTTAGTAGTCTAATAAAACGCTGCTTGTTTTCTGTGAATGAGGAAAAACTACCTGGCAGCTCAATATTAATTGATCGGTTGTTAGTTGGTGTGCCATCAAAGTCCTGCAGACAGACAATTGTTCCTCCCAGTGAATCACACATCACTTGATTGTGAGACAAGGGAAAATAGAGTTTGACTCATTCCTCAGTCTTCACACGCCGCGTTGTTGCACCTCCACTAACCGCTCACTTCCACACCCTGCAGGGAGCTCCGCGATGAACAAGCTACGGCAGAGCTTCCGGCGGAAGAAAGACATCTACGTGCCGGAGTCCAGCCGGCCGCACCAGTGGCAGACGGACGAAGAGACGGTCCGCAGCGGGAAATGCAGCTTTGCGGTCAAGGTGACACCATTACACACACCCTACTGTACCCACCTTACTGTAGTGCACACTTCCTCTGAGAGAGACGCCGTGTGAGATGAATCGGCCGTCAGAGCTGCATTGGAAGTCAAATCTAAACTAGAAAGGGACAATTCCTGAAGGAATTGTGTGTGAATGCTCCAATGCTGAAGTGGAACTGAAATGCTGACGGAATGTAGTATGAATGTTGGAATGGTTTGAACTAGGGCTGGGCGATATGTCCTTTTATTAATATGTGGATATTTTTAGGCCATGTCATGATACACCATATATATCTGGATATTTTGCCTTAGCCTTGAATGAACACTTGATGCATATAATCACAGCAGTATGATGATTCTATGTGTCTACATTAAAACCTTCTTCATACTGCATTAAAGGCCTACTGAAAGCCACTACTACCGACCACGCAGTCTGATAGTTTATATATCAATGATGAAATCTTAACATTGCAACACATGCCAATACGGCCGGGTTAACTTATAAAGTGACATTTAAAATTTCCCGGGAAATATCCAGCTGAAACGTCGCGGTATGATGACGTATGCGCGTGACGAAGTCAGTATAACGGAAGTTATGGTACCCCGTAGAATCCTATACAAAAAGCTCTGTTTTCATTTCATAATTCCACAGTATTCTGGACATCTTTTGCAATTTGTTTAATGAACAATGAAGGCTGCAAAGAAGACAGTTGTAGGTGGGATCGGTGTATTAGCAGCGGACTACAGCAACACAACCAGGAGGACTTTGTTGGAGAGCTAGCCGCGCTAGCCGCCGACCTCACCTTGACTTCCTACGTCTCCGGGCCGCCAAACGCATCGGGTGAAGTCCTTTGTCCTTCTGCCGATCGCTGGAACGCAGGTGAGCACGGGTGTTGATGAGCAAATGAGGGCTGGCTGGCGTAGGTGGAGAGCTAATGTTTTTAGCATAGCTCTGTGCGGTCCGGTTGCTAAGTTAGCTTCAATGGCGTCGTTAGCACAGCATTGATAACCTTCGCCAGCCTGGAAAGCATTAACCGTGTATTTACATGTCCACGGTTTAATAGTATTGTTGATTTTCTATCTATCCTTCCAGTCAGGGGTTTATTTTTTTGTTTCTATATGCAGTTAAAGCACGATGCTATCACGTTAGCTCGTAGCTAAAGCATTTCGCCGATGTATTGTCGTGGAGATAAAAGACACTGAATGTCCATTTCGCGTTCTCGACTCTCATTTTTAAGAGCATATAGTATCCGAGGTGGTTTAAAATACAAATCCGTGATCCAAAATAGAAAAAGGAGAGTGTGGAATCCAATGAGCCAGCTTGTACCTAAGTTACGGTCAGAGCGAAAAAAGATACACCCTGGCGTCCTGCACTGCACTCTAATCCTTCACTCTCACTTTCCTCATCCACGAATCTTTCATCCTCGCTCAAATTAATGGGGTAATCGTCACTTTCTCGGTGCGAATCGCTCTCGCTGCTAGTGGCCATGATTGTAAACAATGTGCAGATGTGAGGAGCTCTTCAACCTGTGACGTCACGCTACTTCCGGTACAGGCAAGGCTTTTTTTATCAGCGACCAAAAGTTGCGAACTTTATCGTCGATGTTCTCTACTAAATCCTTTCAGCAAAAATATGGCAATATCGCGAAATGATCAACTATGACACATAGAATGGATCTGCTATCCCCGTTTAAATAAGAAAATTTCATTTCAGTAGGCCTTTAATATATGCTACTTTTAAACTTTCACGCAGAGGGAAACCACAACTAAAAGTGTATTTATTAAACAGTTATTAAACATTCATGTCATTTCCAAAAAAGAAAGTGCAAGATTGTCAGAGACATTTTAAAACAAGCTATGAGTGCACTTTTGTGCATGATGTCACTAAGATGACATATCAAAACAACACTAAATTAAAGTGCACTTTTTGTACAGAACGCCACTACAATAGTTTAAAACAAACAAAGTGCACTTTTGTGCATGATGTCACACAAGATATTTCAATAAGTGTCAAATAGAAATGAGCTGCATAATAGGAAATCAAATAGTGTATGTCCTTCGCTATGTGGTAGGTTCCTGCGGACGTTATCTCCTTCTGTTGTTGACTATTTGTTTCATACGGTGTTGATGTGGAAATGGTTGTTTCGGCATTTTGTGGGTGTGGCACCGAACGGAGATGTTGACATGCGGAGTTTCAAGCACTCTTCATTGTCTAGCGGGTGACTTTTCAAATGATGCTACATATTAGCAGTAATGCTACTTTTTGTAGCTACGCTTTTGCCGCACACTTGACATATTACGCTTGTCTGTTCGACATCTTTCCGCTTGAAGCCAAACCACCGCCAGACGATGGACCCCCTGCTGTTTTTCTTGGGAATTCATTCTTCTTCCTTCATTTGTTACCAGATTTGCACCTTCTTTCTCTCGTATTACCACTCGCTCCGCTAGCATCACAGCTAACGTTACCCATGCTGCTACCTCTCTGCTCGGCGAGGGCGTATGACGTTGCACGCGCGACAGTATGTGACGTATGTAAGAAGGTGCGCTTGTTTTATGTCTCTGTGAGAAGCAGAGACAAGAAAGAGTGAGAAGAGCCTGTAGTGTAATGCAGCTAAAAGCAACTGGGTGAGAAGGCATACTCCAATATCACCATATAGTCATTTTCTATATCGCACAGAGACAAACCCGCGATATATGGAATATATTCCACATATCGCCCAGCCCAACTCAAATACACATTAGCAGGTACTAATAGGTAAGACAAGTTGGTTTTGCATAATATTGCGAAACAAAACGCCAAATAATGGTAAATGGGTTATACTTGTATAGCGCTTTTCTACCTCCAAGGTACTCAAAGGGCTTTGACACTATTTCCACATTCACCCATCCACACACACATTCACACACGGATGGCGGGAGCTGCCATGCGAGGCCCTAACCACCACCCATCAGGAGCAAGGCTGAAGTGTCTTGGTTGGTAGTAGGTGGGGATCGAACCAGGAACCCTCAGGTTGCTGGCACGGCCACTCTCCCAACCGCGCTACGCCGTCCCCAATAATGTTTCCTAATAGGTGCTATTTTGCAGTCCTTATACACACACCATAATAAAACCGCAAAAGTAATATGATTCTTTGAGTGTTTAATGTAGTGTAAGATATTCTGTTAAAACAAAGCCAATATTGAAATTTTTCGTGGTTCCCTTTATTTGGAAAAGTATCAATATACATTTTGGTACCAGTAGGAAGTCTGGGCTTCCCTGCTTAGGCTGCTGCCCCCGCGACCCGACCTCGGATAAGCGGAAGAAGATGGATGGATGGATCGATGGATGTTTGTTAAGAAATTATCAATGTCGATTAGAGATGTCCGATATTATCGGCCGATAAATGCTTTAAAATGTAATATCGGAAATTATCGGTATCGTTTTTTTAATTATCGGTATCGTTTTTTTTTTTTTTGTTTGTTTTTTAAAAAATATTAAATCAACATAAAAAACACAAGATATACTTTCAATTAGTGCACCAACCCAAAAAACCTCCCTCCCCCCATTTCTTTCTGTTACCAATATTCTGGTTCCTACATTATATATCAATATATATCAATACAGTCTGCAAGGGATACAGTCCGTAAGCACACATGATTGTGCGTGCTGCTGCTCCACTAATAGTACTAACCTTTAACAGTTAATTTTACTCATTTTCATTTATTACTAGTTTCTATGTAACTGTTTTTATATTGTTTTACTTTCTTTTTTATTCAAGAAAATGTTTTTAATTTATTTATCTTATTTTATTGTATTATTTTTTTAAAAATGACCTTATCTTCACCATACCTGGTTGTCCAAATTAGGCATAATAATGTGTTGATTCCACGACTGTATATATCTGTATAGGTTGATATCGGTATCGGTAATTAAGAGTTGGACAATATCGGAATATCGGATATCGGCAAAAAGCCATTATCAGACATCCCGAATGTCGATGCCATTATCGAATCCTTATCGAACCGATTCCTTATCGATTCTCTTATCGGATCCAGGTAGGTTGTTATATATGGAAAAAAACACACAATACTTGGTTTAACAAAAACTCACTTTTGGCAGCCTTCACTCATATTTTTGAAGAAAATAATAAAATCAAATAAATAAATATTGACTGTTAGTTCCCCTTTAATTGGGCCACCTCAGAAAAATGAATGCAGGGAAAATCCTGCATTCATTTGTATTATTTATTAGACAGACCTGCAAACTCTGGAGTGGTGTAGGCCAGTGGTCCCCAACCACCGATTGGTACCGGGCCGCACAAGAAATTAAAACATTTTTTTTATTTTTTTTTATTTTTTATTTTTTTAATGAAATCAACATAAAAAACATAATATATACATTATATATCAATATAGATCAATAAAGTCTGCAGGGATACAGTCCGTAAGCACACATGATTGTATTTAATTATGTAAAAAAAATAAATAAAAAATAAAAAAATTTGACTATGCTTAGGTAACGTTAGTCTAGCTAACATTACTGCGGTCCTGGTTGACATATTCGGTAACGTTATTTTAGCCTAAAGGCTACAAGTGAGCAGATATGGAAATGAACCGGCAACAGTTAACGTTAGTTACTCACCGGCACTATCACTGGGACTGCAGGTTGAAGCAGAGGAAGAGGGGCGTGCTTCGTCATCTCTGTCGCTGCTTCTCTAACCTTCAGGTTATGTACGGCCTGAACATGTTTCAACATGTTTGTCGTACTGCTCCCTTTCCAGGAAAGCCAAGCCTGGCAATAATTGCAGATAGCCGTTTCCTCGTCGTATTTCTTAGTAAAGTGAAGCCGTGCCTTGGAGCGTTTTTTTCCTGGTCCGTCGTTGTTGCTGCTTCTGTATCTGCCGCCGAATGACTGAGCTACGTCATTTCCTGTGACGTGCCACAGGACGTTTCCTGTTACACGGGATTCTTTCCCAGGGATTCGAATAAAGAACCAAATATTTTTCTTTACTATGGTGGCTTCGATAACGGGAACCGTTTCTCAAAAAGGGATTTGAATCCATGGAATCGGTCCTTTTCTTATCGAACAATCTAGAGCAGTGGTCCCCAACCTTTTTGTAGCTGCGGACCGGTCAACGCTTGAAAATGTGTCCCACGGACCGGTGGGGTGGGGGGGGGTGGGGGGGGGGTATTTAAAAAAAAAATAATAATAATTTTTTTTTGTTTCCCATAAAGAAATACAATCATGTGTGCTTACGGACTGTATACCTGCAGACTGTATTGATCTATATTGATATATAATGTATATATTGTGTTTTTTATGTTGATTTGATAAAAAAAAAAATTGTTTTAATTTTTTTTTTTTAATTTCTTGTGCGGCCCGGTACCAATCGGTCCGCGGACCGGTACCGGTCCGCCGCCCGGTGGTTGGGGACCACTGATCTAGAGAACCGGTTTCGAACATCATCCCTAGGTACCAGTACTAAATAATTGGTATGAGGACAACCCTAGTTGGTACACATTATTTTAAAGTGCCTCAAATTTTTTTTTTTTTTTTCCCATAAAGAAATACAATCATGTGTGCTTACGGACTGTATACCTGCAGACTGTATTGATCTATATTGATATATAATGTATATATTGTGTTTTTTATGTTGATTTAATAAATAAATAAATAAAAAATATATATTTATTTATTTTTTTTAATTTCTTGTGCGGCCCGGTACCAATCGGTCCGCGGACCGGTACCGGGCCGCCGCCCGGTGGTTGGGGACCACTGATCTAGAGAACCGGTTTCGAACATCATCCCTAGGTACCAGTGCTAAATAATTGGTATGAGGACAACCCTAGTTGGTACACATTATTTTAAAGTGCCTCAAATTTTTTTATTTTTTTTTCCCATAAAGAAATACAATCATGTGTGCTTACGGACTGTATACCTGCAGACTGTATTGATCTATATTGATATATAATGTATATATTGTGTTTTTTATGTTGATTTAATAAAAAAAAAAAAAAATATATATATTTATTTATTTATTTTAATTTCTTGTGCGGCCCGGTACCAATCGGTCCGCGGACCGGTACCGGGCCGCCGCCCGGTGGTTGGGGACCACTGATCTAGAGAACCGGTTTCAAACATCATCCCTAGGTACCAGTGCTAAATAATTGGTATGAGGACAACCCTAGTTGGTACACATTATTTTAAAGTGCCTCAAATTTTTTTTTTTTTTTTTCCCATAAAGAAATACAATCATGTGTGCTTACGGACTGTATACCTGCAGACTGTATTGATCTATATTGATATATAATGTATATATTGTGTTTTTTATGTTGATTTAATAAATAAATTTAAAAAAAATATATATATATTTTTTTTTTAATTTCTTGTGCGGCCCGGTACCAATCGGTCCGCGGACCGGTACCGGGCCGCCGCCCGGTGGTTGGGGACCACTGATCTAGAGAACCGGTTTCGAACATCATCCCTAGGTACCAGTACTAAATAATCGGTATGAGGACAACCCTAGTTGGTACACATTATTTTAAAGTGCCTCAAATTCAAACTGGCATATATTACCTCCATCAAACATGTCTATTCCATGACACTGCAGTAGTAAACAGTAGGGATGTACTCACTATAATCCTGCACGGGACAACCCGACTTTCTTTCTTCTTTTTTTAAATGGTGATATTAATCAAGATCGGATGATATGGAAACATGGAATGTGATAATTGTTTTTTGCCGTATCGTCCAGCCCTAGTGTATCATCATCAAAACACACATGTAGGTTAGCACATAGCTAGCAGCAGGTGACTTGTCAGCTTGATGCAGTGGAGAGTTCGCTCTGTTGTGGCAACACAAAGTTCTTCTTGTGCAAACAGAAGCGTAACGGCAGCTCACTTCCTCTGGGCTCACCTCAGTGGAGGTGAAACGGAACTGGCGAGTGGACGGTCGAGATGAATGAAGCAGAACACGTGACTCTCGTGCGCTTATTTACATTCCAGCCGGTCAAAAATGCGACTTGTAAGGTTTCCCCCCCTTTTTCCGTGAAATGTAGAGGAACACCGTTGAAGCGCAACTAGGCAGTGTGGCGTAACTTACTTGATTTGCACAAATCCTCTTGACTGCTTGTGAAAGCTGTTAAACGTAAACATCCCTCCCACCCCCGGTGGCCAAAGGAAAACTATTTGCTCAACTGAGATTGTCATGCTTCTGGTCTCGTGCTTTATGCAGTCACTCACACACACACACACACACACACACACACACACACACACACACACACACACACACACACACACACACACACACACACACACACACACACACACACACACACACACACACACACACACACACACACAATCCTATATTTCTTACCTCCTTGAGACCCGAGAAAAAAAGCCTACCTCTTTAGGACCAGCCTTTCTAGATATATAAAGATGTGTATTTACAACATTAATAATATATACATACTATGCAACTATAAAAAAGCTTGTTGTGAAAGATGTTTTGGAATTTCACAAGGAAAAGGTCACAATTTCACAAGAAAAACTTGGAACGTTGGCAGTATTATAATAAAAGTGGTAATTTTACTCAACGCAAGTCAAAATTTTACCAAAACAAAATGAACATGTGTGCAATATTATGATAAAAGTTGGAATTTTACTCAATAACAGTCGCAATTTTACAAGAAAAGCTTAAAATTTGGGAAATTTTTCGAAAAGAGTCGTAATATTACTCGACAAAAGTGACAATTTTATAAGAAAACTTTACAATTTTGGCCATATTATAATAATCAGAATTTTACTTGGCTAAATTATGACAAAAGTCATGGTTTTACTCCAAAAATGTCACTATTTTACAAGAACAACAAAAAGATTGGCAATATTGTGATAACAGTCAGAATTTTATATGACAAATGTCGCCATGTTTCATCAAAAAGTCATAATTTTACTTAGTTATAATTTTACGAGAAAATATTGCAATATTACAGAAACAGAAAGAATATGAGAAATTGTTGCCAATTTTATTTTAAAAAAGTCGACACTGTGATTTTTAAATTTTAAAGTTTATTTTTATTTTTTTTATTGGTTTTTAATCTTCATTATTTACTTCAAGTTATTACAGTATGCCTCTATATACATATACTTTTTTATTTTATTTTATTTTTTTCAATTTTGTACACACACTTGTTATTTCATATGTTGACCAGTGGGGGAACACTTTTAAAACCGACAGTCAATTTGAAAAATCCCTCCTTATTTTGATAGATGTCACCAGCAGGGGTGCAAATGAGACATTGTCTATTAGATGCAATGTTATTGATTTATGTCATCACTTGTTCACACCTCCTCATATGGAAGATACTTTTCCTTCTTCATGTCTCAAGAAGGGTAGAAGTACAAGAACACACACGCACACACACTATCTTATATTTCTTTCCTTCTTGAGACCTGAGAAAAAAGCCTCCCTCTTTAGGACCAGCCTTTCTAGATATATAAAGAAGTGTATTTACAACATTAATAATATATACATACTATGCAACTATAAAAAAGCTTGTTGTGAAAGATGTTTTGGAATTTCACAAGGAAAAGGTCACAATTTCACAAGAAAAACTTAGAACGTTGGCAGTATTATAATAAAAGTGCTAATTTTAGTCAACGCAAGTCAAAATTTTACAAAAAAAATGAACATGTGTGCAATATTATGATAAAAGTTGGAATTTTACTCAATAACAGTCGCAATTTTACAAGAAAAGCTTAAAATTTGGGAAATTTTATTAAAAGAGTCGTAATATTACTCGACAAAAGTCGCAATTTTATAAGAAAACTTTACAATTTTGGCCATATTATAATAATCTGAATTTTCCTCGGCAAAATTATGACAAAAGTCATGGTTTTACTCCAAAAATGTCACTATTTTACAAGAACAACAAAAAGATTGGTAATATTGTGATAACAGTCAGAATTTTATATGACAAATTTTGCCATTTTTCATCAAAAAGTCATAATTTTACTTAAAAAAGTTATAATTTTACGAGAAAATATTGCAATATTACAGAAACAGAAAGAATATGAGAAATTGTTGCCAATTTTATAAGAAAAAAGTCGACACTGTGATTTTTAAATTTTAAAGTTTGTTTTTATTTTTTTTATTGGTTTTTAATCTTAATTATTTACTTCAAGTTATTACAGTATGCCTCTATAGACATATACTTCTTTTTTTTTCTTTCAATTTCTTACACACACTTGTTATTTCATATGTTGACCAGTGGGGGGAGCACTTTTAAAACCAACACAGTCAATTTGAAAAATCCCTCCTTATTTTGATAGATGTCACCAGCAGGGGTGCAAATGAGACATTGTCTATTAGATGCAATGTTATTGATTTATGTCATCACTTGTTCACACCTCCTCATATGGAAGATACTTTTCCTTCTTCATGTCTCAAGAAGGGTAGGAATACAAGAACACACACACACACACACACACAATCTTATATTTCTTACCTTCTTGAGACCCGAGAAAAAAAGCCTACCTCTTTAGGACCAGCCTTTCTAGATATATAAAGAAGTGTATTTACAACATTAATAATATATACATACTATGCAAATGTAAAAAAGCTTGTTGTGAAAAATTTGTTGGACTTTCACAAGGAAAAGGTCACAATTTCACAAGAAAAAATTAGAACGTTGGCAGTATTATAATAAAAGTGGTAATTTTACTCAACGCAAGTCAAAATTTTACCAAAACAAAATGAACATGTGTGCAATATTATGATAAAAGTTGGAATTTTACTCAATAACAGTCGCAATTTTACAAGAAAAGGTTAAAATTTGGGAAATTTTATGAAAAGAGTCGCAATATTACTCGACAAAAGTCACAATTTTACAAGAAAACTTTACAATTTTGGCAATATTATAATAATAATCGGAATTTTACTCTGCAAAATTATGACAAAAGTCATGGTTTCACTCCAAAAATGTCACTGTTTTACAAGAACAACAAAAACATTGGCAATATTGTGATAACAGTCAGAATTTTATATGACAAATGTCGCCATTTTGCATCAAAAAGTCATAATTTTACTTAAAAAAGTTATAATTTTACTTAAAAGAGTTATAATTTTACGAGAAAACATTGCGATATTACAGAAACAGAAAGAATATGAGAAATTGTTGCCAATTTTATAAGAAAAAAGTCGACTGAGAAAAACACTGCTTTTAGTAAAAAAGTTTTTTTTTTGTTTTTGATTGGTTTTTAATCTTCATTATATACTTCAAGTTATTACAGTTTGTCTCTATATATATATACAGGTTTTTTTTGTTTTTTGTTTTCAATTTCTTACACACACTTGTTATTTCATATGTTGACCAGTGGGGGGAGCCCTTTTAAAACCGACACAGTCAATTTGAAAAATCCCTCCTTATTTTGATAGATGTCACCAGCAGGGGTGCAAATGAGACATTGTCTATTAGATGCAATGTTATTGGGACCATGATTTATGTCATCACTTGTAAACACCTCCTCATATGGAAGATACTTTTCCTTCTTCATGTCTCAAGAAGGGTAGGAATACAAGAACAAACACACACACACACACAATCTTGCATTTCTTACCTTCTTGAGACCTGAGAAAAATGCCTACCTTTTCCTCAAATGCAGAGGACAAATTTCACCACACCTAGAGTGTGTTCTTGTAAAATAGTGTGTGACAATCATTGGTACTTTAACTTTAACTTTAACTTCTTGATGTCTCAAGAATGGTAGAAATACAAGAACACACACACACACACACACACATTCATGTCTTGCGTACTTTGTGTGGACCCACGTTTGGTTAGTACAGGGGTCGGCAACCCAAAATGTTGAAAGAGCCATATTGGACCAAAAATACAAAAACAAATCTGTCTGGAGCCGCAAAAAATTAAAAGCCATATTACATACAGATAGTGTGTCATGAGATATAAATTGAATTAAGAGGACTTAAAGTAAACTAAATGAGCTCAAATATAGCTACAAATGAGGCATAATGATGCAATATGTACATATCGCTAGCCTAAATAGCATGTTAGCATCGATTAGCTTGCAGTCATGCAGTGACCAAATATGTCTGATTAGCACTCCACACAAGTCAATAACATCAACAAAACTCACCTTTGTGCACTCATGCACAACGTTAAAAGTGTGGTGGACAAAATGAGACAGAAAAAGTGGCATAAAACACGTCCTAGAAAGTCGGAGAAAGTTATACATGTAAACAAACTATACGGTGAGTTCAAGGACCGCCAATATAAGTAGGACAAAACGGCGCTCGCCAAATACTCGAATCAGTGAAGCATGATTAATATAAACAGTGTGATTTATAACAATTAGGGAGGTTTGTGTCATGTTTGTCCTCCTACAGAAACCATACTAAAACAAAAAAATTGTTTTTTTCCCCCTCATCTTTTTCCATTCTTCATACAGTTTTGAAAAATCTCCAGAGAGCCACTAGGGCGGCGCTAAAGAGCCGCATTGGCTCTAGAGCCGCGGGTTGCCGACCCCCGGGTTAGTAGGTTGTGAGGGCCCCCCTTTCCACTATAGCTAGAATGATGAAAAAATATATATCTAGCACTAGATGGGAGTAGAGAGTTACAACCTCACTTCAGAATGCAAAACACACACACACACACACACACACACAGACACACACCATGTACATGTATATATATATATATATATATGTATATATATATATATACTGTGTATATGTACATAATTTATCTATTTTTTTAACTTATTTTTTTTGTATACATGTTACAGGTTATATGTCTTTTATTATTGAATGTATCAAATGTGATGCATATTTTGTCCCGTATCCATAGTGACATGTCGCACTACACACACACACACACACACACACACACACACACACACACACACACACACACACACACACACACACACACACACACACACACACACACACACACACACAAGCTTAAAAATCACGTAGGCATCTTCAGAATGGATCTGACTATCATTTAAAAAGGTTTCCCTTTAGGGGACCTGTTTTTTTTTTTGTCCACATACCGTCAGAGGTCCCCTAAAGGTGACTGTGTAAACAGAGCCATGTCCCCATTAAGTAAGCATTGCCAGAACACACACACACACACACACACACACACACACACACACACACACACACACACACACACACACACACACACATCTTGTTGTTCCTTTGCACTGCTGGTTTACGGTGGTGGTGCAACCTACCATGCTGCACCTCCCCCCTGCTATAGGTACCTCCTGAGAGCTGAGTGGTGTGTGTGTGTGTGTGTGTGTGTGTGTGTGTGTGTGTGTGTGTGTGTGTGTGTGTGTGTGTGTGTGTGTGTGTGTGTGTGTGTGTGTGGGATGGGAATAGTTGCAGTCGGTGTGCCGCACTGAGGTTATAAAAACCGGGAGGGAGGTGCGGAGAACTGCTTCTGGTCCTGTCTCCTGTGTTTATTTATCATGCGGACATTTCCTTTTACAATATACTCGATCCAGGGGTGTCCAAGCTGGTGCCCCAGGGGGGAAATGTTCCCGCTCATTTTTCATGTGAGCAATCATTCAGTGGAGCACATGTCAGACTGTGAGCACACCTGCAGCACACCTGTCCCAGACCTGACTAAATACCAAGTTACTGTTCTTATTATTAGAATCAAATGACAGCAGTCATTTCCATGATATTATTTTCTAATATAAGTGTTTTGGCCCACTTGCAATAACAATTTTTCATGAGCTGGGTACTAGTATTGTATTTCTGGGTGGGGGTCCTGGTTTAGGAATCATTTGTACCCCTTTCATTGCATTTAGTTCCCATTAAAACATTCACATGTTGCACAATGAGATGTAAGCATAGGATCATGTGTACATTCCTGTAACTTTCTGTCTGTAAAATATATATTTGTATTAGTATTTATTTAATATAATAACAGCATTTCATGATTACTATTTATAAATTAGGATTCTTAATAAATGACAGTACACATTTGATTGGTAAATCATATTTTAACGACCTGGAACTACACATTATGTGTGGTGTTGGAGTTGTCCGACTTTTTGTGTGTCCGTAAACGCAAAGTTTGGTTGCGCCACCTTGCTGTGTCGCTGTTGATTCTCTGCATTGAATGAAAAGAGAAAGTACAAATGAGTGCTGCAGAGAACCAAAAAAAAATTGTGGACAAAACTGGACTGGACAGTAGGGCAGTTTTTTGGATTTTTTCAAACGGACCGTAGCCCTTCGCCGCGCTCATCTTGTCTTTTCAACCCCCGTCCGTTCCCTATTCGGATGTACGGAAACAACTGGTAGGAACTAAATAAATAAAATAAAAAATAAATAAAATGAACAACAAAATATGACAAATGTGCTTCTTTAAAATAGTAGTTTTGTCCAATAATATTTACTGCATAAAATCAATTAATTTCATTATGAATAATAGACACAAATAAATGTTACACAGACTTTCTGGCTGTAAACCTGCACAAATGTGTTCTTCTCAGTTGCACTATTTTGTTACACTTTATTCGGCATTTCTGACATATTCCTTATTTATGCACCTTCTTTTAAAGATGCTCTTGTTAAGTGATAATTATGATTTTTGTCTTTTGTTGACATTGTTCTCTGTGGTTTTGTTGACATTGTTGTCCGTGGTTTTGTTGACATTGTTCTCCGTGGTTTTGTTGACATTGTTCTCCGTGGTTTTGTTGACATTGTTCTCCGTGGTTTTGTTGACATTGTTCTCTGTGGTTTTGTTGACATTGTTGTCCGTGGTTTTGTTGACATTGTTCTCCGTGGTTTTGTTGACATTGTTCTCCGTGGTTTTGTTCACATTGTTGTCCGTGGTTTTGTTGACATTGTTCTCCGTGGTTTGTTGACATTGTTGTCCGTGGTTTTGTTGACATTGTTCTCCGTGGTTTTGTTGACATTGTTCTCCGTGGTTTTGTTGACATTGTTCTCCGTGGTTTTGTTGACATTGTTCTCTGTGGTTTTGTTGACATTGTTCACCGTGGTTTTGTTGACATTGTTCTCCGTGGTTTGTTGACATTGTTGTCCGTGGTTTGTTGACATTGTTCTCTGTGGTTTGTTGACATTGTTCTCCGTGGTTTGTTGACATTGTTCTCCGTGGTTTGTTGACATTGTTCTCCGTGGTTTTGTTGACATTGTTCACCGTGGTTTTGTTGACATTGTTCTCCGTGGTTTTGACATTGTTCTCCGTGGTTTTGTTGACATTGTTCTCCGTGGTTTTGTTGACATTGTTCTCTGTGGTTTTGTTGAAATTGTTCTCCGTGGTTTGTTGACATTGTTCTCCGTGGTTTTGTTGACATTGTTCACCGTGGTTTTGTTGACATTGTTCTCCGTGGTTTTGACATTGTTCTCCGTGGTTTTGTTGACATTGTTCTCCGTGGTTTTGTTGACATTGTTCTCCGTGGTTTGTTGACATTGTTCTCTGTGGTTTTGTTGACATTGTTCTCCGTGGTTTGTTGACATTGTTCTCCGTGGTTTTGTTGACATTGTTCTCCGTGGTTTTGTTGACATTGTTTTCCGTGGTTTTGTTGACGTTGTTCTCCGTGGTTTTGTTGACGTTGTTCTCCGTGGTTTGTTGACATTGTTCTCCGTGGTTTTGTTGACATTGTTCTCCGTGGTTTGTTGACATTGTTCTCCGTGGTTTGTTGACATTGTTCTCCGTGGTTTTGTTGACATTGTTGTCCGTGGTTTGTTGACATTGTTCTCCGTGGTTTTGTTGACATTGTTCTCCGTGGTTTTGTTGACATTGTTCTCCGTGGTTTTGTTGACATTGTTTTCCGTGGTTTTGTTGACGTTGTTCTCCGTGGTTTTGTTGACGTTGTTCTCCGTGGTTTGTTGACATTGTTCTCCGTGGTTTTGTTGACATTGTTCTCCGTGGTTTGTTGACATTGTTCTCCGTGGTTTGTTGACATTGTTCTCTGTGGTTTTGTTGACATTGTTCTCCGTGGTTTTGTTGACATTGTTGTCCGTGGTTTGTTGACATTGTTCTCCGTGGTTTTGTTGACATTGTTGTCCGTGGTTTGTTGACATTGTTCTCCGTGGTTTTGTTGACATTGTTCTCCGTGGTTTTGTTGACATTGTTCTCTGTGGTTTTGTTGACATTGTTCTCCGTGGTTTTGTTGACATTGTTCTCCGTGGTTTGTTGACATTGTTCTCCGTGGTTTTGTTGACATTGTTCTCCGTGGTTTTGTTGACATTGTTGTCCGTGGTTTTGTTGACATTGTTCTCCGTGGTTTTGTTGACATTGTTCTCCGTGGTTTTGTTGACATTGTTCTCCGTGGTTTTGTTGACATTGTTCTCCGTGGTTTTGTTGACATTGTTCTCCGTGGTTTTGTTGACATTGTTCTCCGTGGTTTGTTGACATTGTTCTCCGTGGTTTTGTTGACATTGTTTTCCGTGGTTTTGTTGACGTTGTTCTCCGTGGTTTTGTTGACGTTGTTCTCCGTGGTTTGTTGACATTGTTCTCCGTGGTTTTGTTGACATTGTTCTCCGTGGTTTGTTGACATTGTTCTCCGTGGTTTGTTGACATTGTTCTCCGTGGTTTTGTTGACATTGTTGTCCGTGGTTTGTTGACATTGTTCTCCGTGGTTTTGTTGACATTGTTCTCCGTGGTTTTGTTGACATTGTTCTCCGTGGTTTTGTTGACATTGTTTTCCGTGGTTTTGTTGACGTTGTTCTCCGTGGTTTGTTGACATTGTTCTCCGTGGTTTTGTTGACATTGTTCTCCGTGGTTTGTTGACATTGTTCTCCGTGGTTTGTTGACATTGTTCTCTGTGGTTTTGTTGACATTGTTCTCCGTGGTTTTGTTGACATTGTTGTCCGTGGTTTGTTGACATTGTTCTCCGTGGTTTTGTTGACATTGTTGTCCGTGGTTTGTTGACATTGTTCTCCGTGGTTTTGTTGACATTGTTCTCCGTGGTTTTGTTGACATTGTTCTCTGTGGTTTTGTTGACATTGTTCTCCGTGGTTTTGTTGACATTGTTCTCCGTGGTTTGTTGACATTGTTCTCCGTGGTTTTGTTGACATTGTTCTCCGTGGTTTTGTTGACATTGTTCTCCGTGGTTTTGTTGACATTGTTCTCCGTGGTTTTGTTGACATTGTTCTCCGTGGTTTTGTTGACATTGTTCTCCGTGGTTTTGTTGACATTGTTCTCCGTGGTTTTGTTGACATTGTTCTCCGTGGTTTTGTTGACATGTACTTTCCTTTCTGCCGTGATATCTGAGTGGATTATAATCCGAGTAAGGTTACAATTGAAATACAAATGTTAACATATCATTTATTTTCCATAGGTCAGAAAACAATCTCAATTACTGACATTGAGCAACATAAAAAAGGTGTATAGCGATACAGTTTTCAGCCCTATATGGTGTAGTATATTCCCCCAGTGAGATCAGCAGGTAAATGTGAGTGTTAGGTAGGGTTAAACGATATTGCTGTTGCGTGCGAGCGTCACTCGCATCTGGCGAGGTCACGCCCCCTCTAACTAAGCCCTCTTTTAGTGCTGCGTCCATTGCCCTTGTAACCAGGGCTGCCTCCTAGCGTCAGCACACATGCGAGCGGGTGTGCTTTAATAGGTTGTGACTCACCATAGCGGCGGTGGCGTCACGATCTCAGAATAGCACCGGCTCGTCCAGCGCCAAGGGTCGGCGTCACTCGCCGTGTATCTGCGAGGGAAGGGTGAGGACTTCCTCTCCGGCACAATGACTTGTAGTAGTGCTCTCTCTGTGTGCGTGCGTATGTGTGTGTGTGTGTGTGTGTGTGTGTGTGTGTGTGTGTGTGTTCTTGTATTTCAACCCTTCTTGAGACATAAAGAAAGAAAAGTATCTTCCATATGAGGAGGTGTGAACAAGTGATGACATAAATCAATAACATTGCATCTAATAGACAATGTCTCATTAGCACCCCTGCTGGTGACATCCATCAAAATGAGGGTGGTCCCAAAAAGGAGGGATTTTTCAAATTGACTGTGTTGTCGCTTTTAAAAGTGCTCCCCCCTCTGGTCAACATATGAAATAACAAGTGCGTGTAAGAAATTGAAATGCGCCCCCTTCTGCCAAAATAAAGTTGGTAGAGTGGCCGTGCCAGCAATCGGAAGGTTGCTGGTTACTGGGGTTCAATCCCCACCTTCTACCCTCCTAGTCACGTCCGTTGTGTCCTTGGGCAAGACACTTCACCCTTGCTCCTGATGGGTGCTGGTTAGCGCCTTGCATGGCAGCTCCCGCCATCAGTGTGTGAATGTGTGTGTGAATGGGTGAATGTGGAAATAGTGTCAAAGCGCTTTGAGTACCTTGAAGGTAGAAAAGCGCTATACAAGTATAACCCATTTATCATTTATTATTTATTTGTTGCCTTATTTGTATTTGACCACTACTGTTTTCTGTTTATTTGTTACTGACTGTGGCAGGACACCTCTGCCTCTGTTTCACTTTATGTTGCTGGGAAATAATATGGTTGTAGTAGTAGGCTAAAGTTAAATTATTTAGTATGCACTAATTAAAGGGGCAGAGCTTTAAGAGACATTTTAGCTTTTATATTTTATAAGATATATTTTTTGTAAGAACCACAATTAATAAATATATTTCAGTGAATAACTTATTGTTCAAATCTGTATATAAATATGTACATAAAGTGTTGTAATTATATTGTAAAATGGATGGATGGATGGACGTTTAAAACAAAACTGTTATTATTAATTAGTAAGTATACATTTTTTTAGCCTTTTTTGAGAAAATCATATCATTGTAGTAAATTATGCAAATTACTCGATGATGTCATGGTGACCACGCCCATAGCCACGCCCCCACCGCCACAGGTATCTTGGCAGTTTATGGGAAACACTGCCATTTATCATTTATATGTATATAGAGACATACTGTAATAACGTGAAGTAAATAATGAAGATTAAAAACCAATTACAAACAAAAAATTAACTAAAAGCAATCTTTTTCTAACAATGTGTTGACTTTTTTCTTATAAAATTGGGAACAAGTTCTCATGTTCTTTCTGTTTCTGCAACATTGCATTATTTTTTCGTAAAATTGTAACTTTTTTAAGTAAAATTACTACTTTTTAATGCAAAATGGCGACATTTGTCCTATAAAATTCGGACTTTTATCACAATATTGCCAATGTTGTTGTTGTTCTTGTAAAACGATGACTTTTGTCATAATTTTGCCGAGTAAAATTCCAATGATTATTATAATATTGCCAACATTTTTAAAGTTTTCTTTTAAAATTGTGACTTTTATCGAGTAAAATTACGACTCTTTTCATAAAATTTCCAAAATGTTAAGCTTTTCTTACAAAATTGCAACTGTTAATGAGTAAAATTCCAACTTTTATCATAATATTGCGCAAATGTTCAGTTTATTACGACTTATTATGATACCGCCAAAATTAAAAGTTTTTCATGTGAAATTGTGACCTTTTCCTTGTGAAAGTCCAACACATTTTTCACAACAAGCTTTTTTATATTTGCATAGTATGTATATATTATTAATGTTGTAAATACACTTCTTTATATATCTAGAAAGGCTGGTCCTAAAGAGGGAGGATTTTTTTCTCAGGCCTCAAGATGGTAAGAAATACAAGAGTGTGTGTGTGTGTGTGTGTGTGTGTGTGTGTGTGTGTGTGTGTGTGTGTGTGTGTGTGTGTGTGTGTGTGTGTGTGTGTGTGTGTGTGTGTGTGTGTGTGTGTGTGTGTTCTTGTATTTCTAGCCTTCTTGAGACATGAAGAAGGAAAAGTATCTTCCATATGAGGAGGTGTGAACAAGTGATGACATAAATCATGGTTCCAATTAGGGATGTCCCGATACAACTTTTTCACTTCCGATACGATACTGATATTGTAGCCTTGAGTATTGGCCGATACCGATATCAATACGATACGATATTGGCACGAATCATACATATATTTATTCCTTATTTTGTTGTGTGGAATGTTAGAAAAGGCTTGATAAAGTGATGTTACTGTTACTGATGTTGTAGTGTTAAAACAGAAAACAATAGTCAGCAAGAGTAGGTATAGGAAAAACTGACCCATTTATTATTAACCAATTGGTTACATACATTTTAACTATGGATGTCCGATAATGGCTTTTTGCCGATATCCGATATTCCGATATTGTCCAACTCTTTAATTACCTATACGGATATCAACTGATAACGATACTGATGTATACAGTTGTGGAATTAACACATTATTATGCCTAATTTGGACAACCAGGTATGGTGAAGATAAGGTCCTTTTTTTTTTAAAATTAATAAAATAAAATAAGATAAATAAATTAAAAACATTTTCTGAATAAAAAAGAAAGTAAAACAATATAAAATCAGTTACATAGAAACTAGTAATGAATGAAAATTAGTAAAATTAACTGTTAAAGGTTAGTACTATTAGAGGAGCAGCAGCACGCACAATCATGTGTGCTTACGGACTGTATCCCTTGCAGACTGTATTGATATATATTGATACATAATGTAGGAAGCAGAATATTAATAACAGAAAGAAACAACCCTTTTGTGTGAATGAGTGTAAATGGGGGAGGGAGGTTTTTTGGGTTGGTGCACTAATTGTAAGTGTATCTTGTGTTTTTTATGTTGATTTAATTAAAAAAAATAATAATAAAAAAAATAAATAAATAAATAAATTTAAAAAACGATACCGATTATAATAAAAACCGATACCGATAATTTCCGATATTACATTTTAGAGCATTTATCGGCCGATAATATCGGCCGGCCGATATTATCGGACATCTCTAATTTTAACCTTCAACATAAGAGTATTACCTCAACAAATCCAATAAAAACTAAATGTTATATTTAAAGTGCAAAAAACCACTAATACCAACATTATTATACAATTGAATAGAATAAATAAAAAATAAATTAGAAGACCCTGAAAAATAACCTAAATAAATCCAATTTTAAAAAAAAAATGTTTAAAAGTGCAAATTCAAGTTCACTTCAGTTATTTTTTTAACTGTCAGCATATGTTGGAAACAACTGTGGGCAGGGACAAAAACAACACAATATTGTCCACTGTCCAACTGCTCTAAGCTAAGAGTTCTCAGCTCCAGTTTCACTGACTGACTGTGCCCAAAACAATGTAGTAATTACTCTTAGTCATCACTGAAGAATAGTGTAAACACAATAAACATATCACTCTAATAACAAGAGCATTTGCCTTCTCCACGTGTGCGGCAATACACTTTTTAAGCGTTTAAAGCCGACATTACTCACCACCGACAGGGGCTGGTCATCAAGCACAATAAACTGGGCTATCTTTTCTGTTATGGCCATTGCCTTTTTGCTGTCCCGTGGTAGTTTGTCACGTCTTGCAAAGCTTCCGGCCAGCGTGGGTTGCCTGAAGCGAGCCGGAGGTTTGTTGCTTCGCCTTGCTGCTCTCGCCAAAATCCTCATGTTCTTTTTTGCGGTGTTTTTTCAAATGTGCGATGAGGTTGCTTGTATTGAACCTTCCCGGTTCTGTCCCTCCACGGGACACTTGCGCCTGACAAATGTTGCATTTAGCGGCAACGTCTTTGTCCGAAGTTTACGTTAAAGTACTTCCACACAGCCGACATCACTACACGTTGCTGCAAGCACACGCGTTGTCGTTGTTGTGATCACGTGGGCTGTGCACGCTGGATCAGAGACGCTCTTCTTCCGCGGCCGGCACCAACGTTAATTAAGGGGCATTGCCGCCACCTACTGTGTTGGAGTGTGATCAAACCAGAGTCACCTATTATAGAAGTGCTGCAGGGGTAAATGGACAGCTTATATCGGAGCGCTTACCGTAATTTCCGGACTATAAGCCGCTACTTTTCCCCCTCGTTCTGGTCCCTGCGGCTTATACAAGGGTGCGGCTTATACAAGGGTGCGGCTTATTTACGGCCTGTTCTTCTCCGACACCGACGAAGACGATTTCGGTGGTTTTAGTACGCAGGAGGAAGACGATGACACAACGATTAAAGACTGACTTTTCATATATTGAAAACTGGTTATTTTGATAGCGTACAGGCGAGCACTTTGTATTACTTTGCAGCGTTGTATTATTTGTACTCTGCACGAATGCTGTTCGCCATGTCAAAGATGTGAAAGTTTGATTGAATGATTGAAAGATTTATTGTTAATAAATGGGACGCTTTGCGTTCCCAAACAGTCATCTCTGTCCCGACAATCCCCTCCGTGGTAGCAGGAACCCCTATATACCACGGTAATTACACATCAAAACCCTGCGGATTATAGTCGGGTGCGGCTTATATATGGAGCAATCTGTAATTTCCCCTAAATTTAGCTGGTGCGGCTTATAGTCCGGAAATTACGGTATATCTGAGTTTTTAGATTCAGTCCGATAAAATCCGATATTCACTTTTTTTGGCTAATATCGGACTGATTTCCGATATCAATATCGGATCGGGACATCCCTAGTCCCAATAACATTGCATCTAATAGACAATGTCTCATTTTCACCCCTGCTGGTGACATCTATCAAAATGAGGGTGGTCCCAAAAAGGAGGGATTTTTCAAATTGACTGTGTGTCGCTTTTAAAAGTGCTCATTACAGTTGTATTATTCCAGCCTCATTTAATCAGAATCACAATCAGATATACTTTAATAATCCCAGAGGGGAAATTAAGATTTTCAACACAATCCCATTTAAGAGCAGACAAACATTACAGGGAGACAAAACAGGATCAAACATTACAGGGAGACAGAACAGGATCAAACATTACAGGGAGACAGAACAGGATCAAACATTACAGGGAGACAAAACCGCATCAAACATTACAGGGAGACAGAACAGGATCAAACATTACAGGGAGACAGAACAGGATCAAACATTACAGGGAGACAGAACAGGATCAAACATTACAGGGAGACAGAACAGGATCACACATTACAGGGAGACAGAACAGGATCAAACATTACAGGGAGATAGAACAGGATCAAACATTACAGGGAGACAAAACAGGATCAAACATTACAGGGAGACAGAACAGGATCAAACATTACAGGGAGACAAAACAGGATCAAACATTACAGGGAGACAGAACAGGATCAAACATTACAGGGAGACAGAACAGGATCAAACATTACAGGGAGACAGAACAGGATCAAACATTACAGGGAGACAGAACAGGATCAAACATTACAGGGAGACAGAACAGGATGAAACATTACAGGGAGACAAAACAGGATCAAACATTACAGGGAGACAGAACAGGATCAAACATTACAGGGAGACAGAACAGGATCAAACATTACAGGGAGACAGAACAGGATCAAACATTACAGGGAGACCGAACAGGATCAAACATTACAGGGAGACAGAACAGGATCAAACATTACAGGGAGACAAAACAGGATCAAACATTACAGGGAGACAAAACAGGATCAAACATTACAGGGAGACAGAACAAGATCAAACATTACAGGAAGACAGAACAGGATCAAACATTACAGGGAGACAGAACAGGATCAAACATTACAGGGAGACAGAACATGATCAAACATTACAGGGAGACAGAACAGGATCAAACATTACAGGGAGACAGAACAGCATCACACATTACAGGGAGACAGAACAGGATCGCTGACGGGTCTGCCAACTTCCGGCGCCCCTTACAAAAAGGTATATATAAAATTCTGTCTAAGCCTGGGCCCCTGGAGAGGGGGTCCAGACTGAGGCCAAGGGAAAAAAACCTCATAGCTATAGCACACAGAAGCATGTGTGTAAGAGGGAAACATCAAAGAACACAAAGGACATTAAAAAGAGCAGAGGTGATGCAACCAGCCACTTCTACACACAGCCACAAAAGTAGAAGAAAAAAAAACCATATACACTGTGGTGACCTCTGTGGTGTTCCACGGGGAACATGGCCAGAGACAGGAGCGGACCCAACAAAGCAA
>NC_084753.1:40255281-40337781 GCF_033978785.1 Entelurus aequoreus
AGGGATACAGTCCGTAAGCACACATGATTGTGCGTGCTGCTGGTCCACTAATAATACTAACCTTTAACAGTTAATTTGACTAATTTTCATTAATTACTAGTTTCTATGTAACTGTTTTTATATTGTTTTACTTTCTTTTTTATTCAAGAAAATGTTTTTAATTTATTTATCTTATTTTATTTGATTAATTTTTTTAAAAAGTACCTTATCTTCACCATACCTGGTTGTCCAAATTAGGCATAATAATGTGTTAATTCCACGACTGTATATATCGGTTGATATCGGTATCGGTTGATATCGGTATCAGTAATTAAAGAGTTGGACAATATCGGCATATCGGATATCGGCAAAAAGCCATTATCGGACATCCCTAGTAAAAAGGTATATGAGTTTAAAAATCCTAAAATCATTTTTAAGGTTGTATTTTTTCTCTAAAATTGTCTTTCTGAAAGTTATAAGAAGCAAAGTAAAAAAAATGAATGAATTTATTTAAACAAGTGAAGACCAAGTCTTTAAAATATTTTCTTGGATTTTCAAATTCTATTTGAGTTTTATCTCTCTTAGAATTAAAAATGTCGGGCAAAGCGAGACCAGCTTGCTGGTAAATAAATAACATTTAAAAAATAGAGGCAGCTCACTGGTAAGTGCTGCTATTTGAACTATTTTTAGAACAGGCCAGCGGGCTACTCATCTGGTTCTTACGGGCTACCTGGTGCCTGCGGGCACCACGTTGGTGACCCCTGATCTACACCTAACATCCACTGTAATGATATCAAGTACAGGCACGTATCTAGTCGATACTACTATGATTACATCGATATTTTTTGGCATCACATCTTCTTTCGTTTTTTTTAAATGTATATTGTGTTTATAAACTCAAGAAATACGTCCCTGGACACATGAGGACTTTGAACATGACCAATGTATGATCCTGTAAGTACTTGGTATCGGATCGATAACCAAATTTGTGGTATCATCCGAAACTAATGTAAAGTATCAAACAACAGAGGAATAAGTGATTATTACATTTTAACAGAAGTGTAGATAGAACATGTTAATACAGAAAATAAGCAGATATTAACAGTAAATTAACAAGTAGATTGATAATACATTTTTACAGTTTGTCCCTCATAATGTGTACAAAATAATAGGTGTATAAATGACACAATATGTTACTGCATACGTCAGCAGACTAATTAGGAGACTTTGTTTGTTTACTTACTACTAAAAGACAAGTTGTCTAGTATGTTCACTATTTTATTTAAGGACTAAATTACAATAATAAACATATGTTTCATGTACCTTAAGATTTTTTGTTAAAATAAAGACAATAATGACATTTCTTGTAGTCCCCTTTATTTAGAAAAGTATCGGAATACATTTTGGTACCGTTACCAAAATATTGGTATCGGGACAACACTATATTGATAGATAGATAGATAGATATTGTTTGGTGTGCAGTGGGAAATTATGTAATTTCACCTAATTGGTCAAAAAAATAATTTTTTTCAAACCAATGATTATAATTCGCCAATAATGTGCCGTTGTAGAGTGTCTGTGCTGTCTAGAGCAGTGTTTTTTAACCACACTAGTGTACCGTGAGATACAGTCTGGTGTACCCTGGGAGATGATCTAATTTCACCTATTTGGGTTAAAAATATTTTTTGCAAGCCAGTAATTATAGTCTGCAAATGATGTGTTGTTGTTGAGTGTCGGTGCTGTCTAGAGCTCGGCAGAGTAACCGTGTAATACTCTTCCATATCAGTAGGTGGCAGCAGGTAGCTAATTGCTTTGTAGATGTCGGAAACAGCGGGAGGCAGTGTGCCGGTAAAAAGGTGTCTAATGCTTAAGCCAAAAATAAACAAAAGGTGAGTGCCCCTAAGAAAAGGCATTGAAGTTTAGGGAAGGCTATGCAGAACCAAACTAAAACTGAACTGGCTACTAAGTAAACAAAAACAGAATGCTGGACGACAGCAAAGACTTACTGCATACTTGCCAACCCTCCCGTTTTTAGCGGGAGAATCCCGATATTCAGCGCCTCTCCCGACAACCTCCCGGCAGAGATTTTCTCCCGACAAACTCCCGGTATTCAGCCGGAGCTGGAGGCCACGCCCCCTCCAGCTCAATGCGGACCTGAGACTGAGTGGGGACAGCCTGTTCTCACGTCCGCTTTCCCACAAAATAAACAGCTTGCCTGCCCAAAGACGTCATAACACCTAGGGCTTTTATAGAGTGCACAACTGCGCACACAACAAGGAGACGAAGCAGAAGAACGAGGAAATTACAGACATGGCGGCCGAAATGATATACTCATCATGAACGGAGAAGTTAAACAGGACAATACTGCCATCTAATGGATAGCCACTGGAACACTGAAATTCAAGTATTTTTTTTTCTTCTTTTCTATGTAAATAAAATAAAAATATATATATATAGCTAGAATTCACTGAAAGGCAAGTATTTCATACATATATATATATATATATATATATATATATATATATATATATATATATATATATATATATATATATATATATATGAAATATATATGAAATACTCGAGTTGGTGAATTCTAGCTGTAAATAACCACGCCCCCCCCCCCCCACCTCCCGATATTGGAGGTCTCAAGGTTGGCAAGTATGACTTACTGTGGAGCAAAGACGGCGTCCACAATGTACATCCGAACATGACAATCGACAATGTCCCCATGAAGAAGGGTAAAAACAAAGTAGATGCGGGAAATATCGCTCAAAGGAAGACATGAAACTGCAACAGGAAAATACCAAAAAAAAAGAGAAAAAGACACCAAAATAGGAGCGCAAGACAAGAAGTAAAACACTACACACAGGAAAACAGCAAAAAAGTCCAAATAAGTCAGGGTGTGATGTAGGGCTGCAACAACTAATCGATTAAAATCGATTACCAAAATAGTTGGCGATTAATTTAGTCATCGATTCGTTGGAACTATGCTATGCGCATGCGCGGAGGCTTTTTTTTTTTTTTTTTTTGGTTATTTTTTTGTTGTTGTTTTTTTTGTTTTATAAACCTTTGTTTATAAACTGCAACATTTACAAACAGCTGAGAAACAATAATCAAAATAAGTACAAAAACAGTACAAAACAGCGCCAGGGCGGCGCTGAGGCTACGTCTCGCGAGGTGGCGTAAGCTAGCCAATGATGTGTCATGTGCAGCTCACGTGACCACGCCGTCTGGAAACGTTTGAAAAATGGCGCAGGAAAACACTACCGATAGTTTAGCGGAGAAACATCTTGAGGTTATTGCTTCAATGGAGAAAAGTGTACGACCTAAATCGTCAAAAGTGTGGGAACACTTTACTTTAAAGACTTCAAAGAAGAGCGTTTCCTGCAAAATGGCACGGAAGTACAACATTGCTTCAGGAGCACCTGAAGAAGAAACATGTTGGAGGCATGGATGAAGGGAAGAACTCACCGTACGTAACTTTTTAAGTCCATAGTGGCAACAAGCATTCATGAGTTCAGCTTTTTTTGTGAGCAACGTTAGTTATGCCTTTGTTGCAACGCGGGGCTGATAATGTGTCTCCGGCACATTTGACTCCGTTTTGAGAGAGAAAACGCACGGTTACCAATTTGGAAATAAACGTAACGGACAGAAATATCTCAGGTTGGTTTCATAATGGATCAATGTAGCCGGGCCGACAAAGCTATATAAATATATTTAGATTTGAGTAGGGATGATACTCGAAACCGGTTTTCCCGGTTGTTTGATAAGAAAAGAACCGAGTCCTCGGACTCTAATCCCTTTTTGAGAACCGGTACCCGTTATCGAGACCACTATAGTAAAGGAAAAGAGTTGATTCTTTATTCGAATCCCGTCCAGACCAGAAATGCTCCGTGGGGCATCACAATAAATGACGTCACGTAGCTCAGTCATTAGGCGCAGATAGCGAAAGCAGGAAAACAATGGACGGGAAAAAGCGCTCCAAGGTGTAATAAAGTTCAAAACAAAAGCTATAATCCATCGAATAACTTTACTGAGATTTTAGCAGGGTAAAACACATGACCAACACTTTTACGACCAACCGGAAACATAGCAACCAGGCTAGCAACGCACCTCGTTTACGGCAGCTGTCGCAACGTTCTTAAAGCAACCGCAGCACATACATATATATACAACACATCTCCCTTTTTTAACTTTTGTTTTTCTTTCCTTGTAAACAAAACAAAATCACACTGTAGATGTGTTGTCTGTCTAATTATAAATAATGCAGACGAGGCGTGTTGGCTGAGTTCTTGACGATTACTTTCACAGCGTGGCAACATGCAACACTTTTCGGGGCTACCGCGCATGCTCGTCACTCCCGTTGCATGCTGGGTAGTGTAGTTGTTATATTCTCTAGCTCATAACATTTTCCCCCCATAAAGAAATAATGTTAACTCAATAAAGTGTATTTCTTTTTTTAGCTTTAACTTTTCATTTATTAGCATTGTAACCACATTTGCAAACAACTTTTCTCTTCATAGAATTTTCTTTCAATAAAGAAATAAAGTGCAAAAATGTCAAAGCATCATAACAAACAGTTATGTCAAATAGCAGCAGAAGTGCACTTTTTGGAGAGCTGTATTATTTCCAGTTTTGTGCCCAAGGGACTGATTTTATTTAACACTATATTATTATTTATACACCTATAGTGATCACAGAGACAGCTTGTTTTTGTGTTACTGTATATATTTGTTTCTCTGAAAAATCCCACTTAATATACTTTGGGTAACAACAGTCAATATTTATTTATTTTACTTTATTTTTTTAGGTGGGTAACAGTCAATATTTATTTATTTATTAGATTTTATTTTTTTATTATATAATAAAAGTGAGCTTTTGTTAAACCAAATGTGTGTTTTTTTCCATATACAACAACCTATCTGGACTCGATAAGAGAATCGATAAGGAATCGGTTCGATAAGAGGATTCGATAATAGGCTGGAACTCGATAATTCCTTATCAAACATCATCCCTAGATTTGAGTGACGCTTTAGTATAACTAAACGTTATGAAGGTGCTGGAATATTTCATGCTATTATTCAGAGGCAGCCTAAAATGAATCCTTTATTATTCACAACAGAAACGTGTACAATATCTGATTCAGTTCTGATGAGTTACATTTCTGTGTTATTGTTGGTGTACGCTGCACCCCCAATGTCCACAACATGGTGCCAGTATGCTGGTTTTTTTCAATAAAATACTGGAAAGGATAGAAATGTAGTTTGTCTCTTTTATCCGATTATTAATCGAAGTAATAATCGACAGATTAATCGATTATCAAATTAATCGTTAGTTGCAGCCCTAGTGTAATGTAACAGGGGGTGACAGTACACCTACTTTGAGACAAGAGCTATAGTGATGCATGCTTGGTTATGCTTTAAAGTCATATCCAACAATTGCGACAACGACTTTTTACTGTCAACTGAGTTTAGTTTTTGAATGATTTCTGCTGGTGGTGTGCCTCCACATTTTTTCAACGCCAAAAATGTGCTCAAAAAAGGTTGAGAAACACTGTTCTAACTACATATGTTTACACTTGTACGACTAGTATAACATGAACCTAAATGGGTGACCGTCAGTAATAATAATTGACATCTCCTTCATTTACTATGGCAGAATTTGTTTCCAAATCTAAGCATCCCATAATTGTTAGTGTTGGAGCTCTACTGTAGTTTTGTGTTGATAAAATGACCTTGGTGGAAGTTGTTTTCTACCTCGAGTGTTGTTTGTTGAGGAGTGGTTGATCCATCCATCCATCCATGGCGTGGACATGGAAGTGATGAATGGGCTTCCCGTGTGGTGCTACTAACGGTAATCACCAATCTCTCCCATTAAAGTGTGTGTCGTAACACTCACTCACTCACAGCTTCACCCGCAGTAAATCAACAATAAAACAACCTAATCAACCCCCCGCCCCCTCCTCATGTCGTCTCCATACAATTGTAGACCGTCCAGGTAACATTGTCATACTTTGTTCCTACCCCCCTATCTGCCCACCATTTTTACCATTTTCAGGACAGGAAATTCTTCAAAGGATTCTTTTCCAAAGTAAGTTGCTCATTTGTGTTGCTGAGTGTCTTCTTCTTGAAGTTTTGTCGTCACTTTCCCTTCTCTCACCTAACACGTCACCCTTGGATGAAACCGGAGGGAGCACACCAACACACTGGGGGGGTTCACTGATGCATGGTTAGGTTGAAGGTGTGTGTGTGTGTGTGTGTGTGTGTGTGTGTGTGTGTGTGTGTGTGTGTGTGTGTGTGTGTGTGTGTTCTTGAATTTCTGCCCTTCTTGAGACACCAAGAAGGAAAAGTAGCTTCCATATGAGGAGGTGTGAACAAGTTAATAGAGAGCCAAATACTAGGGTCTGTGAACATTGCTCCAAAGTCAGGATTTTTTTTTGTTGATTTAATGTGCATACAAAAGTAAACATTGACAGGTGTAAAGGCAGCAATATATGATAAAACAAGACGGCAGCTAAATCATTTTTTAAGTGAAATTTTAACTTTTGTCATAATTTTTGCCAAGTAAAATTCCGATTGTTATTATAAAATTGCCAAAATTGTAAGCTTTTCTTGTAAAATTGTGACTGTTATTGAATAGAATTCCAACTTTTATCATAATGTTGCACAAATGTTCAGTTTACTCAACTTGCGTTGAGTAAAATTACGACTTTTATCATAATAGTAGACAGAGGCATTTTTCGGAGGTCTCAAGAATGTAACAAATATAAGAGTGTGTGTGTGTGTGTGTGTGTGTGTGTGTGTGTGTGTGTGTGTGTGTGTGTGTGTGTGTGTGTGTTCTTGTATTTCTGCTCTTCTTGAGACACCAAGAAGGAAAAGTAGCTTCCATATGAGGAGGTGTGAACAAGTTAATAGAGAGCCAAATACTAGAGTCTGTGAACATTGCTCCAAAGTCAGGATTTTTTTTGTTGATTTAATGTGCATACTAAAGTAAACATTGACAGGTGCAAAGGCAGCAATATATGATAAAACAAGACGGAAGCTAAAGAACAACAATTTCTCATATTCTTTTTGTTTATCTAATATTGCAATATATTCTCGTAAAAATTATTGCTTTTTTATGTAAAATTATTACTTTTTAACGTTATTTTTTCAAGTAAAATTATAACTTGATTTTTGCCAAGTAAAATTCCGATTGTTATTATAATATTGCCAAAATTTTAAAGTTTAAAATTGGGAACAATTTCTCATATTCTCTCTGTTTCTGTAATATTGCAATATTTTCTCGTAAAATTATTACTTTTTTGTGTAAATTTATTACTTTTTAATGCAAAATGTTGACATTTGTCGTATAAAATTCTGGCTTTTATCACAATATTGCCAATTGTTTTTCTGTTTTTGTAAAACAGTGACATTTTTTGAGTAAAATGATCACTTTTTTCGTAATTATGCCAAGTAAAATTCCGATTATTATAATATTTCCCAAATTTTAAGGTTTTCTCATAAAATTGTGACTTTTGTCAAATAAAATTACGACTCTTTTCATAAAATTGCCAAAATGTAAAGCTTTTCTTGTAAAATTGCGACTGTAATTGAGTAAAATTCCAACTTTTATCATAATATTGCACAAATGTTCAGTTTTTATTGTAAAATGTTGACTTGCGTTGAGTAAATTTACAACTTATATTATAATATTAGAGGTTGGCATTTTTCGGAGGTCTCAAGAAGGTAACAAATACAAGAATGTGTGTGTGTGTGTGTGTGTGTGTGTGTGTGTGTGTGTGTGTGTGTGTGTGTGTGTGTGTTCTTGTATTTCCGCCCTTCTTGAGACACCAAGAGGGAAAACTAGCTTCCATATGAGGAGGTGTCAACAAGTTAGGACATAAATCATGGTCCCAATAACATTGCATCTATTAGAGAGCCAAATACTAGAGTCTGTGAACATTGCTCCAAAGTCAAGATTTTTTTGTTGATTTAATGTGCATACAAAAGTAAACATTTTAAAACCGACTGTGTGTCGGTTTTAAAAGTGCTCCCCCTCTGGCCAACATATGAAATAACAAGTGTGTGTAAAAATTTGAAGTAACAAATTGAAATGCGCCCCCTTTGGCCAAAATTTATTTTAAAAATATGTATATAAAGACATACTGTAATAACTTGAAGTAAATAATGAATATTAAAAACCAATTACAAACAAAAAATAAAATTAAAAGAAGCAGTCTTTTTCTCACAATGTGATGACTTTTTTCTTATAAAATTGGCAACAATTTCTCATATTCTTTCTGTTTCTGCAATATTGCAATATTTTCTCGTAAAATTACTCCTTTTTTCAACATTTTCAAGTTTTCTTCTAAAATTGTGACTTGTGTCGAGCAACATTACAACTCTTTTCATAAAATTGCCAGAATGTTAAGCTTTTCTTGTAAAACTGCGACTGTTATTGAGTAAAATTCCAACTTTTATCATTATATTGCACAAGTGTTCAGTTTTTCTCGTAAAATTTTGACTTGCGTTGAGTAAAATTACGACTTTTATTATAATACTGCCAAAAATCCAAGTTTTTCTTGTGACATTAAGTACCAATGATTGTCACGCACACACTAGGTGTGGTGAAATTATTCTTTGTGACCTTTTCCTTGTGAAATTCCAACTCATTTTTCACAACAAGCTTTTTTATATTTGCATAGTATGTATATATTATTAATGTTGTAAATACACTTCTTTATATATCTAGAAAGAGGTAGGCTTTTCTCTCAGGTCTCAAGAAGGTAACAAATACGTGTGTGTGTGTGTGTGCGTGTGTGTGCGTGTGTGTGTGCGCGTGTGTGTGTGTGTTGTTAACATGTCTTCTTTCCCATCAGCCTTTCCTTTTTGCTCCAACGTACCAATCATGGAACTTTAGTGTGAATGAACGTTGACTTTCTCACCAGCAGGGGGCACCTGAGCACCTTTCTTGTTTGACACTTGACTGGCACCATGTCTCCTTTTCTTCTTGATCCCCCTCATGCCTTGTGTTTGTGTACTGTGTGCAGGCCGGCAAGAAGGCCGTGCGCGCCGTGTTGTGGGTGTCGGCAGACGGCCTTCGAGTCGTTGACGACAAAACCAAGGTCAGTGCCTCATCCCAGCAGAAGGTATGATTTAAAAACAAGAGTTTGCCCAGAGCAGGGGTCGGCAACCCGCGGCTCTTTGACCACTCTGATGTGGCTCAGCTGCATATTTGACGACCCTCCCGAATTTAAGTGCCTCTCCCAGAAATCTCCCGGGGCAAATATTCTCCGGTTTTCACCCTAACAACAATAATAAGGGCGTACCGGGATGGCATTTAACGCCCTCTACAACCTGTACAAACAGCGTGCCAGCCCAGCCACATGTTGTATGCAGCTTCTGCTTGCACTCGTAAGTGACAGCAAGGCATACTTGGTCAACAGCCATACAGGTCACACTGAGGGTGGCCGTATAAAACAACTTTAATACTCTTACTAATATGCGCCACACTGTGAACCCACACCAAACAAGAATGACAAACACATTTCGGGAGAACATCTGCACTGTAACTCAACATAAATATATATATATATATATACATATATATGTATATATACATATATATGTCTATATACATATATATGTATATATACATATATATGTATATATACAGTATATATGTATATATATATATATATATATATATATATATATATATTAGGGATGTCCGATAATGGCTTTTTGCCGATATCCGATATTGTCCAACTCTTTAATTACCGATACCGATATATACAGTCGTGGAATTAACACATTATTATGTCTAATTTGGACAACCAGGTATGGTGAAGATAAGGTACTTTTAAAAAAAAATTATAAAATAAAATAAGATAAATAAATTAAAAACATTTTCTTGAATAAAAAAGAAAGTAAAACAATATAAAAACAGTTACATAGAAACTAGTAATGAATGAAAATGAGTAAAATTAACTGTTAAAGGTTAGTACTATTAGTGGAGCAGCAGCACGCACAATCATGTGTGCTTACGGACTGTATCCCTTGCAGACTGTATTGATATATATTGATGTATAATGTAGGAACCAGAATATTGATAACAGAAAGAAATGGGGGGAGGGAGGTTTTTTGGGTTGGTGCACTAATTGTAAGTGTATGTTGTGTTTTTTATGTTGATTTAATAAAAATTAAAAAAAATAAAAACGATACAGATAATAAAAAAAACGATACCGATAATTTCCGATATTACATTTTAACGCATTTATCGGCCGATAATATCGGCAGGCCGATATTATCGGACATCCCTAATATATATATATATATATATATATATATATATATATATATATATATATATATATATATATATATATATATATATATATATATATATATATATATATATATATATATATATATATATATGCATACATACATACATATATATATATATATATATATATATATATATATATATATATATATATATATATATATATATATACACATATATATTTATAATTAGTCGAGGTTACTGTGGTTTATCCATTATACAGTGTTCAATACCGGGGTAGAGCGGAATATACACAGAGGCTATTTTATCCCTACAAGCCTGTTTCGCAGGTTTTCCCTGCTCTTCAGGGGAGTTTATAAGATACGGTTTCGTACATCTTATAAAGTATATAAGATAAACTACCCCGAAGAGCAGTTAAACCTGCGAAACAGGCTTGTAGGGATGAAATAGCCTCTGTTTTTTCCTGACCTAACGTGTGTGTGTGTGTGTGTGTGTGTGTGTGTGTGTGTGTGTGTGTGTGTGTGTGTATATATATATATATATATATATATATATATATATATATATATATATATATATATATATATCATGGATATATAATTAATGATTAGTATAATTGGATATTAAGAGTATATGAAAGTAAGACTCCTACCTTGTTTACTGACGACCTCCTTAAAGTTTTGTAATCAATCAGAAATATCAAGCAGCTAAAATGCACCAAACATGGATAAGTGTGGAGAGAGTTTCCCATCATGCATTGCAGGTGATTTAAATAGGTGTAATGTTGGATTCTGTGTTGTGTTTGGACTTTTTTTTTTTTTGTAAGAAACATATATACGATGTTAGACTGACACCTGCTGGAATGAAAACGATACTACAGAAGAAAGGATGACAAAAAATACTATTACATTAATATTGAGTGTAAATTATAATTTAATTGAATTTTAAAAAACACAGAAATATATAAATAAAAACCCTACATATTTATACCAATTTATTGGAATATATTGGTTTGATTATTGCTGTCTTCTGTACTAATTTAGACAGCAAATAAGTTCAAGCTCTATGCTGGTCGCAGCCAAATAGCACTCAGTTTTGCGGCCTTTTAATCGATTTATAGCATGTCCATCTGTAACTTACATACACCTGGAAATATGTTTCTTTATTTTTATTTATAACTTAGACTAAATTATTAAAAGTAGAGATGTCCGATAATAGCTTTTTTGCCGATATTCCGATATTCTCCAACTCTTAATTACCGATATCAACCGATACCGATATATACAGTGGTGGAATTAACACATTATTATGCCTAATTTTGTTGTGATGCCCCGCTGGATGCATTAAACAATGTAACAAGGTTTTCCAAAATAAATCAACTCAAGTTATGGAAAAAAATGCCAACATGGCGCTGCCATATTTATTATTGAAGTCACAAGGTAGGGAGGGGGGATAGGAGGTAGCGGGGGGTGTATATTGTAGTGTCCCGGAAGAGTTAGTGCTGCAAGGGGTTCTGGGTATTTGTTCTGTTGTGTTTATGTTGTGTTACGGTGCGGATGTTCTCCCCAAATGTGTTTGTCATTCTTGTTTGGTGTGGGTTCACAGCGTGGCGCATATTTGTAACAGTGTCAAAGTTGTTTATACGGCCATACAGTGTGACCTGTATGGCTGTTGACCAAGTATGCATTGCATTCACTTGTGTGTGTGAAAAGCCATAGATATTATGTGATTGGGCCGGCACGCGAAGGCAGTGCCTTTAAGGTTTATTGGCGCTCTGTACTTCTCCCTACGTCCGTGTACACAACAGCGTTTTAAAAAGTCATACATTTTTCTTTTTGAAACCGATACCGATGATTTACGATATCACATTTTAAGGCATTTATCGGCCGATAATATCGGCAGTCCGATATTATCGGACATCTCTAATTAAAATCATGATTTTTTTGGTATAATTTCCATAAATAATTTTTTTTTTTAAAAAGCATTTTCCCTAATCTGATGTTTTTGGGGGGCAGGATCTGATTCTGGACCAGACCATCGAGAAGGTGTCATTCTGCGCTCCGGACCGCAACTTTGAGAGAGCCTTCTCCTACATCTGCCGCGACGGCACCACGCGGCGCTGGATCTGTCACTGCTTCATGGCCGTCAAGGACTCGGTGAGGATGGAACATCCCAGAAGCCGGGAGCGCTTCTCCCGGCCCGTCGCCGACAAGGAAAAATCAAGACCTCTCCTAATGGTGTCCTACAGGGCGAGCGCCTGAGTCACGCCGTGGGCTGCGCCTTCGCCGCCTGCCTGGAGCGCAAGCAGAAGCGGGAGAAGGAGTGCGGCGTCACGGCGACCTTCGACGCCAACAGAACCACCTTCACCCGCGAGGGCTCCTTCCGCGTCACCACGGCGACGGAGGCGGCGGAGCGGGAGGAAGTCATGAGGCAGCTGCAGGACGCCAAGAACGGTTTGTCACGGAAGTCATGCTTGTAGACCGGGTGTCTACACATTGTCACTAAACATAAGAAAAAGGTAAAACGCTGGGGAAGAAGATGGGTAAAAAAATACAATCTAGACTGGGCTCCTAAGGGGGCCTCGTCTCCATGCCGTGCAGACATAAACACGTTACATTTAATCACGACAACTCGCAACAGAGGGGGAGGGGGGAGTTGGGGCCCTGGAGGTCGACTGCTGCTATGAAGCGCTGCCAGCCGTCCCATCATCCCGAAGGGGAATCTGTCAGGTTCAAGCACTGATGACATCTATTAATCAGACAAAAAGCAAGGAATCAATCAGAGACAGAGTTCAATTTAGCTCATGAGGAGAACGCGTGGAGCTGAACACTTAGTCACAGTCTCGCCCTACGCTCTAAGGTTCAGCTCTTGCGTCCCTCTATTTATTCAGGAGTTCCACAGTCAACAACACTTAGGCCGCCTCTAAAAGGATATGTGTATATGCCCATTGTCTTGGGTGTGTTGATGGTGTCTACACATTGTCACTAAACATTATTTTATTTATTTACACTAATAGGACCAGTACTGTAGTGACATTTTAGGATAGGATAGGATATGATAGGTCTTTATTGTCATTGCACAAGTACAAGGAAACTATGTTTTCAGCACAAACCCGTTCAAGATGAGACAAACAAACAGTGTACAGGGTTACAGAACAGGAACGCTGATGGGTCGCCAAAGGCGCCCCGTAAAAGGTGGGAAAAAGGTAAAACGCTGGGGAAGAAGATGGGTAAAAAAATACAATCTAGACTGGGCTCCTAAGGGGGCCTCGTCTCCATGCCATGCAGACATAAACACGTTACATTTAATCACGACAACTCGCAACAAAGGGGGAGGGGGGAGTTGAAGCCCTGGAGGTCGACTGCTGCTATGAAGCGCTGCCAGCCGTCCATCACCCCGAAGTGGAATCAAGCGGTGGTGAAGGCGTGTGGTGGGGGAGGGTGTGTGTGTGTGTGTGTGTGTGTGTGTGTGTGTGTGTGTGTGTGTGTGTGTGTGTGTGTGTGTGTGTGTGTGTGTGTGTGTGTGTGTGTGTGTGTGTGTGTGTGTGTGTGTGTGTGTGTGTGTATATGCCCATTGTCTTGGGTGTGTTTATGTAGTGTTCATAGGCCTGGGGCCGTTCTGCATGCAAGCAAAAGTTCGACTCCAGGTGTCGTTGAGGAGGGAGGGAGGTCAAAAGCGTCCATCGTTGAGGGGTCCTCGGGGGGGATGTTTTCAGAACAGCCTGCTCCTGTTGTTGCAGCGTCAAGGCTTTTTTGTGATCGATTGAAACTTTTATTAGTAGGTTGCACAGTACAGTACATATTCCGTACAACACCCGAATAAGTTTTTCAACTTGTTTAAGTCGGGGTCCACGTAAATTGATTCATGATACAGATATATACTATTATCCTAATACAGTCATCACACAAGATAATCATCAGGCCATTCGAGGGAATCAAATCGTAGATTAGGATTTTTGTTTTTCCACGAGCAGACATTACAATGACTTGTCTGTTCTATTCGACCATGCTAGCCCGCATATCCAATTTTTCCCTTACCAGCTTTTCCATGATGTGATCCATCTTGCGATTCAGTTCAGAAATCGCCCCAGTCTGTCTTTTATGGTAATTAGCTGCACATAAATATACATA
Source organism: Entelurus aequoreus (assembly GCF_033978785.1). NCBI lineage: Eukaryota > Metazoa > Chordata > Actinopteri > Syngnathiformes > Syngnathidae > Entelurus > Entelurus aequoreus. The sequence goes on from NC_084753.1 coordinate 40,269,684, forward strand.
TATAATATGTATACTGTGTGTATATATAGTATGTGTGCGCATATATATATATACACAGTATCTATATATGTATATATATATATATATATATTTATAAAAATATATATACATACATACATATATATAGAGACATATACTGTATATATATATACACACATGTGTGTATATATATATATATATATTTACGTATATAATATACACATAATGTATATGTATGTATACTGTATATATTAGTTAACTAAAAAAAATGTTGCATTTACAATTAACACACTTAATCATCCAATTTATATATATATATATAAATATATGTTTATATATATATATGTATTTATATATATACTGTATATATGTATTTATATATATGTATTCATATACGTATATACTGTATATATGTATTTATTTATATGTATTCATATATATATACTGTATATATATATATATATATATATGTTTTATATATATATATATATAGGATGATTAAGTGTGTTCAGAATTAATGCGGAAAAAATTTTGAGTTAAGGCATTCATTTTGACCGCCCTAATACATACAGTATACATACTTATACATCATGTATATATATATATATATATATATATATATATATATATATATATATATATATATATATATATATATATATATATATATATATATATATATATATATATATATATTATTGGATGATTAAGTGTGTTCAGAATTAATGCGATCATTTTTTGAGTTAAGGCGTTCATCTTGACCGCCCTAATATATACAGTATACCGGTACATACATATACATCATGTATATATGTGTAAATATATATATTTTTTGTGGTCCCCTTTATTTAGAAAAGTATGGAAGTACATTTTGTTCCTCCTCTCTGAACAACATTCTTCTCCTAACAGCTGAGATCGACGTAACGGTGGCAGGGAACTCGTCGGGCGTGACGGCAAACTCCGCCCCCCAGCAGGCGGGAGGTTCGCCGTCGCCCTCGTCCTCGCCGCCCCTCTCGCTGAGCGCCCTGGGCCCCCAGGTGATACCGCGCCGACACGCCCCGGTGGAGGCCCTGGCCAGGCAGGGCTCCTTCCGGGGCTTCCCGGCCCTCAGCCAGAAGACCTCGCCCTTCAAGCGGCAGCTGTCCCTGCGCATGAACGAGCTGCCCTCCACCATGCAGCGCAAGTCGGACTTCCCCATCGACGACACGGGTCAGACAGCGGGTGATGTTGCAGAGGCTGGTGTGGTTCTAACGCGCTCTACCTCCCTCTCAGTGCCCGAGGTGGAAGGAGAGAACGACAGCATCAGCTCCCTGTGCACTCAGATCACCTCGGCGTTCAGCGGGCCCCCAGAGGACCCCTTCTCCTCGGCGCCGATGCCCAAAGCGGCGTCCCCACAGTCTCCTGTAGTCCCTGGTAACAACAACACATCTAACCCAACTAATAGCATTGACTTTGCATGTCGTCCTCCTCTTCTTCCACCCTAGTCAACGGCTCTGTCTTCTCCGCTCCCCCCGCTAACAATCCTCCAGCTTTGGCCCCTGCTCTGCCTGCTAGAGAAACTAACCCCTGGGCTAAGACCCCCGCCACAGCACCCGGTAAGAGGACTGAGCTGAGGAAACAAGCAGAGTGGTTTCACTGAGGGCCACGTGGCAGTTATGTTTGGCCCCACAGTGAATACTATTATTACACCATTTTTTATGCATTTTATTAGTAGAGTTTTTGTAAACTAAAATATGGTAAGTTGCAATAATTACACTTAAAAATGTAGTGTATATTACTTTAGTGGAAAAACAGTACTGCTGTTTTTATGGTAAAAAAAAAAGGCAGCTTTTTTTTTTCTTTTTCTTTTTTCTTTTTTTTTTTTATACTGTAAATAAAAAATAAATGCAATTTCACAGTAAAATTTTGGCACCCGAGCTGCCAGGTTTTTTCTTGGTTTTTTTTATACCACAAATCAACAAGTGTAGATTTTTTTCGTGTATTACTGTAAATGCCAAAACGGCACCACAGTTTATTACAGTAAAAAAAAGTTTTTATGGTAAAAAAAAGAAGGAAGCTCAGTTGCCAGAATTTTACTGTATAATGTACATTTGGTTTTTTTACTGTAAATAAAAAAAATTACAGTAACCTTTTGGCACCTGAGCTGCCAAATTGATTTTCAAGAAGAAAAAAAGATTTTAAAGGTAAAAAGTGATTTTCAAGGTAAAAGTTGATTTTCAAGAAAAAAAAAGATTTTCAAGGTAAAAGTTGATTTTCAAGAAAAAAAAAAGATTTTCAAGGTAAAAGTTGATTTTCAGGAAAAAAGATTTTCAAGGTAAAAGTTGATTTTCAAGGTAAAAAAATGATTTTCAAGGTAAAAGTTGATTTTCAAGAAAAAAAATGATTTTCAAGATAAAAAATGATTTTCAAGGTAAAAGTTGATTTTCAAGAAAAAAAAAAAAGATTTTCAACGTAAAAGTTGATTTTCCAGAAAAAAGATTTTCAAGGTAAAAGTTGATTTTCAAGGTTAAAAAATGATTTTCAAGGTAAAAGTTGATTTTCAAGAAAAAAAATGATTTTCAAGATAAAAAATGATTTTCAAGGTAAAAGTTGATTTTCAAGAAAAAAAAAGATTTTCAAGGTAAAAGTTGATTTTCAAGGTAAAAAAATGATTTTCAAGGTAAAAGTTGATTTTCAAGAAAAAAAATGATTTTCAAGGTAAAAAATGATTTTCAAGGTAAAAGTTGATTTTCAAGAAAAAAAAATGATTTTCAAGATAAAAAATGATTTTCAAGGTAAAAGTTGATTTTCAAGAAAAAAAAAGATTTTCAAGGTAAAAGTTGATTTTCAAGGTAAAAAAATTATTTTCAAGGTAAAAGTTGATTTTCAAGAAAAAAAATGATTTTCAAGGTAAAAAATGATTTTCAAGGTAAAAGTTGATTTTCAAGAAAAAAAAAGATTTTACCACAAATCAACAAGTGTAGATTTTTCAGTGTCAAAAATGCCAAAACGGCACCACAGTTTATTACAGTAAAAAAAGTTTTTATGGTTAAAACATTTTTTTTTTAAATGCACATTTGTTTTTTTACTGTAAATAAAAAAAAACTGCGATTTTACGGTAACATTTTGGGCACCTGAGCTGACATGCCAGGTTGTTGTTTTTTTCACCGCAAATCAACAACTGTAGATTTTTCAGTGTATTACTGTAAATGCCAAAACAGCACCACAGTTTATTACAGTAAAAAATAGTTTTTATGGTCGGGAAAAAAAAAGGCAGCTCAGTTGCCAGAATTTTACTGTAAAATGTAAATTTTTTTTTTTTTTACTGTAAATAAAAACACTACAATTTTACAGTAACATTTTGGCACCTGAGCTGACAGTTTGTTTAGTTTTTTTAACCACAAATCAACAAGTGTAGATTTTTCGGTGTATTACTGTAAATGCCAAAACGGCACCACAGTTTATTACAGTAAAAAAAGTTTTTATGGTTAAAAAAAAAAAAAAAAAGGCAGCTCAGTTGCCAGAATTTTACTGTAAAATGTACATTGTTTTTTTTTACTGTAAATAAAAAAAATAAAATTTTACAGTAAAATTTTAGTTTTTTTGTTTGTTTTTACCACACATCAACAAGTGTAGATTTTTCGGTGTATTACTGTAAATGCCAAAACAGCACCACAGTTTATTACAGTAAAAAAAGTTTTTATGGTAAAAAAAAAGAAAAGGCAGCTCAGTTGCCAGAATTTTACTGTAAAATGTTCATTGTTTTTTTTTACTGTAAATAAAATTTAAAAAATTTTACAGTAAAATTTTGCCACCTGAGCTGCCAGTTTGTTAGTTAGTTTTTTTTACTGCAAATCAACAACTGTACATTTTTCAGTGTATTACTGTAAATGCCAAAACGACACCACAGTTTATTACAGTAAAAAAAAGTACTGTTTTTTTTTTTTAATTTAGAGAAAAATGCTGTAAAAAACCACAGTAAATTTCCAAATTTTCCCATGAAATCTATTGCTACTTTTACATTGCACCATTTGATGGATAACTTGCTTTGAAATCATTATTATTAGTATTCTTTTATATTTAAAAAGGGTTTGAATGTTTGATCATATATTTGTGCATAATTAGACAATATTTAAATTAACATAATCTGTGATTACATATATATGTATATATGCATATCTGTAGGTATATATATGTATATTTATATATATGTATGTATATATATATGTATGTATATATATATATATATAAATACATATGTATATATACATATATATATATAATGTATATATATATGTATATTTATATATATATGTATGTATATATATATATTTATATATACATATGTATATATACATATATATACGTATATATACATATATGTAAATATATATACATACGGTGTATATATATACATATATATACCATATGTATATATATGTATATATACCAGAGGTGGGACCAAGTCATTGCTTTGCAAGTCACAAGTAAGTCTCAAGTCTTTGCCCTCAAGTCTCGAGTCAAGTCCCGAGTCAAGACAGGCAAGTCCCGAGTCAAGTCCAAAGTCAAGACTGGAAAGTCTCAAGTCGAGTCCCAAGTCCAGCATTTTGAGTTTCGAGTCCTTTCAAGTCCTTTTAACCACAGACTAATATTTTTACACAGATTGTGTATGCTTTTAAAACGCTGTATGTATTTATTAAAACAAGTGCATTTGAAATTGCAGGAAAAAAAATAGTGCTGACATTGCAATTCATAATAGCACTATTAACAGTCATTTTAATAGTTTAAACAATTTTAAACATTTAACTCATTCCTTTACAGAATAAACACATTTGCAAAAACAAACATTAACATACTATTGGTTGTATTTTATGAAAATAATATTACCACAAAGTTGAGAAGGAGCAAAGATCTTCAATATTTGTATGTGAAAATCACAAAGAAATCTTCTGGGGGAGGATGACGCCCCTACAGGGGTTTGGTTTACAAACTTTCAGCCCCACCTAAACAAAATTCACCAGCCGCCACTGATTATGATGCATTCTCATTTTAGGCAAAATATAAGACAATACTTTCTTAACAGTATAATTGTAACCAGGAATAAGTCTTCAAGTAACAATATTCAAATACTAACATTGTTGGGTAAGACAGCATTTGGTTTTATTCTGAATGTAGTGAAACAAATTGGTGGTTTTAGCTGATATAAAGACTTTCAGGTGTTTATATATGTTTAAGTATTTGGCAGACGCTTTTATCCAAAGCGACATACATAAAAATACATATATAAAAATCACTGTAAACATTATCATTTAAGGGAAGAATGTAATACAAAATATCAATAAAAAGTGTCAAGACAGAATAAACTCTCTGCTGCTGCAGCAACAGAGATACAGTCTATAGGTCCCTAAGATATATAGATATCTAATGTATTCATACATTGTTTATGTAGGATATACGCATGTATATATAACCTAATCATATTGTTTCTTCAATTTAAAAATAGCTTACTGTTTTTTCCCCCTTTTCTGGGATTATATTCCCAGTTTTGATCTGGGACGTCTGGTCACTTATAGCGTATAAGAATATTATATTACTGTTAAGCAAACTATGAATAATAAAACATGTGTCCGTTATCATAGCTACACGTATGACAAAAAAGCGCGTGAAAATGAGTGGTATTCAGTGAGGTAAAATGAATTAAATGCGCTGACAGTTCATTGCTCCTGCCAAATGAGTTGCACTGACTGGAGCGGATCACCACTCCAAGATGGCGGCCCCGCGTCTCGTCTGCGCCAGTAGGCAGTAGCGCTTGATGCTGCGTACCCTTAAAACATGTCTATGGTTATAACGTTAGCAGTGAGTTTACAGCCTCACTGATTTAACTACACAGCAAATAAAAGTCATGTTACTTAGCCAATAAACGTTATCTTACATTCAAAACTTACCCTTCTTTGTGCAACTTCAAATGTCGAACGAAGTTGGAAGTTGTTGCGTCTCCGTCTGTAATATTCGAACTGCGTGATTTGCATACGCAATTCGTTTTTTGTTGACCAAGTCGTAGTTTTTATACCCGAACGAAACCAACTTTGGCATAATTGTTTCTCACTGCCGCATTGTTTGACAACTCTTGTTCGGTGGTTGTCCTGCAATTTGATTGGATGAGAGCTGTGTGATGAAAACAACGTATAACTAATTTGATTGGCTGTTGTACGGAGAGCACACACGCTGACAAGCAGCACACACGCTGATAGACAGACAGACACGTACAAAATGAAAGATACGGAGCGCTCCCAAATAACTTTTTAAGCTTTGGGTTTTGGGGAAAGTAGCAAGTCATGTCAAGTCAAAAGGCTCAAGTCCAAGTGAAGTCACAAGTCATTGATGTTAAAGTCTAAGTCGAGTTGCAAGTCTCTTTACATTTTGTCAAGTCGAGTCTAAAGTCATCAAATTCATGACTCGAGTCTGACTCGAGTCCAAGTCATGTGACTCGAGTCCACACCTCTGATATATACATATATGTAAATATACATATACACGTATATATACATATACGTTTGGTCAGGAAAAAACACAGAGGCTATATCATCCCTACAAGCCTGTTTCGCAGGTTTCACTGCTCGTCAGGGGATTTTATAAAATATTATATATATATTCCGCTCTATTGAGCACTGTATAACGGATAAACCACAGAAACCTCGACTATATGTATAAATAAATATATATATATATATATATATATACATGTATATATATATATATATGTATATATATATATATGTATATATATATACATATATATATACATATATATATATATATACATATATATATATACATATATATATACATATATATATATACATATATAATTTATATATATATATAATTTATATATATATATATGTATATATATGTATATATATATATATGTATGTATATATGTATATGAATGTATATATGTATGTATATATATGTATATGTATGTATATATATGTATATGTATGTATATATATGTATATGTATATATATATATTTATATGTATATGTATGTATATATATATATTTATATATACATATATGTATATATATGTATGTATATATGTATATATACATATATGTATGTATATATATATATGTATATATATTTATATATGTATATATATATATAGATATACATATATATATATGTATCCACAACGTTGTAAACAATGCCTACATTCTTCTCCTAACAGGAAGTGATTGGTCGTCTCCCACGCCCGTCATCATTGTCCCCCCAACATCGTCTCCAGTCTTGCCCTCCCACAAGCGGACGCCCTCAGAAGCGGAGAAATGGTTGGACGAAGTGTCAAAGTCGGTCAGAGCTCCGCCTTCTAATCCCATCCTGGCCCCAGCTCCGCCTTTTATTGCCCCCATGCCTGTGGCGTCTTTACCCCCGGCCCCGTACGTGTCTTCCCTCTCGCCCGCGGTGCCCCTGCTGCCCCCCCGCCAGACTGCTTTCCACCCCCAAACCCCGCCCACCTACCCCGTGTCCAACGGCCTGCCCTTCCCGCAGCCCAGCGTCCCCGTGGTGGGCATCACCCCCTCGCAGATGGTCGCCAACGTCTTCGGCTCGGCGGCCCAGCCGCAGCCCTACCCGGCTTCCGTGTCCGCGGCGCCCCCGCAGTACATCGCGGGCCCCTTTCTCAAGCTGCCGCCCGCCGCCGCCCCCGCCCCCGTTCACCCGGCCAACGGCAGCGAGAGCTTTAACGGGTCAGACAACTGGGCCGCCCTCTCTCACCTCGCCCCGTCTGCGGCGCCGCCCCCGGTGCAGCAGCAGGAGGACGCCTTCGAGGCCCAGTGGGCGGCGCTGGAGGGCCGCTCGCGCCAGCACGCCACGCCGTCGCCGACCAACCCCTTCTCCACAGAGCTGCACAAGACCTTTGAGATCCAGCTCTGATGACTGCCAGGAAGGACAAGAGGACGCATGCTTCAGATTGTAGCGAGGGGGCACCTGTAGACCCCATGTGGAGAGGAAGTGAGGTGTCTCCTCCTCAAGCAAGACAATGCCAAATCTTTATTTTTATGCATTAAGTATATTTTACATAGCTTTGAATCCTGTAAGTGGTCTGGCCAAAGGCAGAGAGAAGAAATCTATTATATATCTATAACTTGTGAAGGGACAGCTGCTTTACTTTGGCTTTTATTTTGCCACGGTCTGTTAGGTGTGACCTCTTGACTGTAAATAAGATCTCATTGCAGCAACAATCATTTGTTTACTGCTTTTATGCTCGGGTTGCTTTAATAACACAGCAGCGTGTTGTCTCCTCTATACACTTCTTTTTTCTTTCTTTTTTTTTTTAAATAGTCAATTCTTCAAATTAATTTTGCACAAGCACTCAAGTGGTTGGTTTGGCCTCACGTGCATCCGGAGGGAGTCACCACCTTCTGTGTCGTCTTCTTCTTATTTTTTAATCAAACCTGTGAATATAATCTTGCCGCGGATCTATTTTTCCATTTTGTAATTATTTCACGACTTTATTCCAACTTCTTGGGAGAAATGTTGAAGTTAAGAGATTGAATAAATGATGGTGGCAGAGGAACGTCACTTTTCTGATCCCTTGAGACTGAAGTGTCATCCATTATATTATATTGTATTGTATTCATACACTGCACATAAATATACATATATAATATGTATACTGTGTGTATATATAGTATGTGTGCATATATATATACACAGTATATATATATATATTTATAGAAATATATATACATACATATATATAGAAACATATACTGTATATATATATATATATATATATATATATATATATATATATATATATATATATATATATATATATATACATATGTATGTATATAAATATATATATATATATTTACGTATATAATGTACACATAATGTATATGTATGTATACTGTATATATTAGGGTGGTCAAAATGAATGCCTTAACTAAAAAAAATATTGCATTTATAATGAACACACTTAATCATCCAATATATATATATGTATTTATAGATATATATATATATATGTATTTATATATATATATGTATTTATATATATACTGTATATATGTATTCATATACGTATATACTGTATATATGTATTTATTTATATGTATTCATACATATATACTGTATATATATATATGTATTTATTTATATGTATTCATATATATACTGTATATATATATATATATATGTTTTATATATATATATATATATAGGATGATTAAGTGTGTTCAGAATTAATGCGAAACATTTTTGAGTTAAGGCGTTCATCTTGACCGCCCTAATATATACAGTATACCGGTACATACATATACATCATGTATATATGTGTGTATATATATATATATATATATATATATATATATATATATATATATATATATATATATATATATATATATATATATATATATATATATATATATATATTATTGGATGATTAAGTGTGTTCAGAATTAATGCGATCATTTTTTGAGTTAAGGCGTTCATTTTGACCGCCCTAATATATACAGTATACATATATATACATCATGTATATATATATATATATATATTTATATATATATAATATAATATTTATATATATATATATATATATATATATATATATATATATATATATATATATATATAAAATGGGATGATTGTGTTCATGATTAATGTGATAATTTTTTGAGCTAAGGCGTTAATTTTAATATATACAGTATACATACATTTATGTATATATATTATAGATACTGTATATATTATATTATATATAATATATATTTATATATATATACTGTATATATATATATATACTGTATATATATATACTGTGTGTGTGTGTGTATATATATATATATATATATATATATATATATATATATATATATATATATATATATATATATATATATATATATATATATATATATATATATATATATATATATATATATATAAATTGGATGATTGTGTTCATGATTAATGCAATAATTTTTTGAGCTACAGCGTTAATTTTGACCGCCCTAATGAATACAGTATACATACATATAGATCATGTGTAAATTAATTGTATATACAGTATATAAAAAAAGATCGCGGTCCCATTTTTTAACATTTCTGCCAAAAAAAAAACTTGAGTTGGTATTATTCCTCCTGTCCAGCAGGGGGCGCCACATCCAGCTCCGCACGTCACCGCTGCACCACCGATATAAATACAACCCGGAAACTACTGTCAACGCGTTTAAATAACTAAAAAAAACCACAGAAAAAACAAAGAAATGTCCAACATTGTCTAGAACTGCCGTTAGTTGTGACAGAAGACACGAAGGTAAGACCAACTGGCGACTTTGTGTTCCACAGGAAACTTTGAGTGTGTTTTGGCCGCGCGTGACTTGTGCGTTGAAATATGCGAGTTAGCTTTAGCATTAGCATTGCCAACTAACGCCATGATGTCAGTTTATATCATTATTTATACTTTGCTTTGCTAACTTTGTCATTATTTCTCTTCAAATATTATTCTATGTTCGCTTCAGCTTGTCCCAGAAACACAATACTCCCCAGAAGACGCTGTGGGGTCAAGATGCTATCATATAATACACGTTATTTAACCTTAAAAGTGACATTCTCAATCACGATGTTTATTGTTACGCCCCCCTAGCAAAATGTTTGTCTCTGAATTGTTTCACTGAACGTGGTTTGTTCTTCTAAAAACTGTCCCCTGGTGTTGCTCCCAGGGCCATGCAGAGTCTGTCCCCGGTCCTCAAGCAGCAGAGCCCGCTGGAGGTCTACTGACTCCCAGGTAACATGCAGCATATTCACCCTGGATCATTGATCACCTTGAAACACTGACTCCCAGGTAACATGCAGCATATTCACCCTGGATCATTGATCACCTTGAAACACTGACTCCCAGGTAACATGCAGCATATTCACCCTGGATCATATATCACCTTGAAACACTGACTCCCAGGTAACATGCAGCATATTCACCCTGGATCATTGATCACCTTGAAACACTGACTCCCAGGTAACATGCAGCATATTCACCCTGGATCATATATCACCTTGAAACACTGACTCCCAGGTAACATGCAGCATATTCACTGTGGATCATTGATCACCTTGAAACACTGACTCCCAGGTAACATGCAGCATATTCACCCTGGATCATTGATCACCTTGAAACACTGACTCCCAGGTAACATGCAGCATATTCACCCTGGATCATATATCACCTTGAAACACTGACTCCCAGGTAACATGCAGCATATTCACCCTGGATCATATATCACCTTGAAACACTGACTCCCAGGTAACATGCAGCATATTCATATGTGGGCTCTGTACCGAGGATGTCGTTGTGGCTTGTACAGCCCTTTGAGACACTTGTGATTTAGGGCTATATAAATAAACATTGATTGATTGATATTCACCCTGGATCATTGATCACCTTGAAACACTGACTCCCAGGTAACATGCAGCATATTCACCCTGGATCATTGATCACCTTGAAACACTGACTCCCAGGTAACATGCAGCATATTCACCCTGGATCATATATCACCTTGAAACACTGACTCCCAGGTAACATGCAGCATATTCACCCTGGATCATATATCACCTTGAAACACTGACTCCCAGGTAACATGCAGCATATTCACCCTGGATCATTGATCACCTTGAAACACTGACTCCCAGGTAACATGCAGCATATTCACCCTGGATCATTGATCACCTTGAAACACTGACTCCCAGGTAACATGCAGCATATTCACCCTGGATCATTGATCACCTTGAAACACTGACTCCCAGGTAACATGCAGCATATTCACCCTGGATCATATATCACCTTGAAACACTGACTCCCAGGTAACATGCAGCATATTCACCCTGGATCATATATCACCTTGAAACACTGACTCCCAGGTAACATGCAGCATATTCACCCTGGATCATTGATCACCTTGAAACACTGACTCCCAGGTAACATGCAGCATATTCACCCTGGATCATATATCACCTTGAAACACTGACTCCCAGGTAACATGCAGCATATTCACCCTGGATCATTGATCACCTTGAAACACTGACTCCCAGGTAACATGCAGCATATTCACCCTGGATCATATATCACCTTGAAACACTGACTCCCAGGTAACATGCAGCATATTCATATGTGGGCTCTGTACCGAGGATGTCGTTGTGGCTTGTACAGCCCTTTGAGACACTTGTGATTTAGGGCTATATAAATAAACATTGATTGATTGATATTCACCCTGGATCATTGATCACCTTGAAACACTGACTCCCAGGTAACATGCAGCATATTCACCCTGGATCATTGATCACCTTGAAACACTGACTCCCAGGTAACATGCAGCATATTCACCCTGGATCATATATCACCTTGAAACACTGACTCCCAGGTAACATGCAGCATATTCACCCTGGATCATTGATCACCTTGAAACACTGACTCCCAGGTAACATGCAGCATATTCACCCTGGATCATTGATCACCTTGAAACACACCGACTCTTAAAGTCCACCTTACACCTTGGTGGTCAGCACACTTTCACTTGGCACTGACTCACGGCTTGAGGGAGTTTACGGACTCGCGTGGTTAAGGGAGACTCGCGTTTCGCTGACTTGCAGGTTGAGGAGGACTCGGGTTTCACGGACTCGCGAGTTGAAGAAGACTAGTTTCACTGACTCGCGGGTTGAGGACGACTCAGGTTTCATCGACTTACGGGTTAAGGGAGACTCAAATTTGGCTGACTCACGGGTTGATGAAGACTTACTTTTCGCTGACTTGCAGGTTGAGGAGGACTCTGGTTTCACTGACTCACAGGTTGAGGGAGACTCAAATTTCACTGACTCACGGGTTGATGAAGACTCGCGTTTCGCTGACTTGCAGGTTGAGGAGGACTCTGGTTTCACGGACTCGCGAGTTGAAGAAGACTAGTTTCACTGACTCACAGGATGAAGACTAGTTTCACTGACTCACAGGTTGAAGAAGACTAGTTTGACTGACTCACAGGTTGAAGAAGACTAGATTCACTGACTCACAGGTTGAAGACTAGTTTCACTGACTCACAGGTTGAAGAAGACTAGTTTTACTGACTCACAGGTTGAAGAAGACTAGATTCACTGACTCACAGGTTGAAGAAGACTAGTTTGACTGACTCACAGGTTGAAGAAGACTAGATTCACTGACTCACAGGTTGAAGACTAGATTCACTGACTCACAGGTTGAAGAAGACTAGTTTGACTGACTCACAGGTTGAAGAAGACTAGATTCACTGACTCACAGGTTGAAGAAGACTAGTTTGACTGACTCAGAGGTTGAAGAAGACTGGTTTGACTGACTCACAGGTTGAAGAAGACTAATTTGACTGACTCACAGGTTGAAGAAGACTAGATTCACTGACTCACAGGTTGAAGAAGACTAGATTCACTGACTCACAGGTTGAAGACTAGTTTCACTGACTCACAGGTTGAAGAAGACTAGATTCACTGACTCACAGGTTGAAGAAGACTAGTTTGACTGACTCACAGGTTGAAGACTATTTTCACTGACTCACAGGTTGAAGAAGACTAGATTCACTGACTTACAGGTTGAAGACTAGTTTCACTGACTCACAGGTTGAAGACTAGTTTCACTGACTCACAGGTTGAAGAAGACTAGATTCACTGACTCACAGGTTGAAGAAGACTAGTTTCACTGACTCACAGGTTGAAGACTAGTTTCACTGACTCACAGGTTGAAGAAGACTAGTTTGACTGACTCACAGGTTGAAGACTAGTTTGACTGACTCACAGGTTGAAGAAGACTAGATCCACTGACCCACAGGTTGAAGAAGACTAGATCCACTGACTCACAGGTTGAAGACTAGTTTCACTGACTCACAGGTTGAAGAAGACTAGTTTGACTGACTCACAGGTTGAAGACTAGTTTGACTGACTCACAGGTTGAAGAAGACTAGATCCACTGACTCACAGGTTGAAGACTAGTTTCACTGACTCACAGGTTGAAGACTAGTTTCACTGACTCACAGGTTGAAGAAGACTAGTTTGACTGACTCACAGGTTGAAGAAGACTAGATTCACTGACTCACAGGTTGAAGACTAGTTTGACTGACTCACAGGTTGAAGAAGACTAGATTCACTGACTCACAGGTTGAAGAAGACTAGTTTGACTGACTCACAGGTTGAAGACTAGTTTCACTGACTCACAGGTTGAAGAAGACTAGATTTACTGACTCACAGGTTGAGGAAGACTAGTTTGACTGACTCACAGGTTGAAGAAGACTAGATTCACTGACTCACAGGTTGAAGAAGACTGGTTTGACTGACTCACAGGTTGAAGAAGACTAGATTCACTGACTCACAGGTTGAAGACGACTAGTTTGACTGACTCACAGGTTGAAGAAGACTAGATTCACTGACTCATGGGTTGAAGACTAGTCTCACTGACTCACAGGTTGAAGAAGTCTAGTTTCACTGACTCAGGGGTTAAGGGAGACTCGCGTTTTACTGGCTTGCGGGTTAAAGAAGACTAGTTTCACTAAGTCATGGGTTAAGGGAGACTCGAGTTTCACTGACTTGCGGGTTGAGGAGGACTCAAAGCCGGTCCATGAAAATAATGCCTACATTAAACCGGTCCGTAGTGCAAAAAAGGTTGGGGATCACTGCTCTAGACCAGTGGTCCCCAACCTTTTTAGAGCCAAGGCACATTTTTTGCGTTGAACAAACACGGAGGCACACCACCAGCAGAAGTCATTAAAAAACGAAACTCAGTTGACAGTAAAAAGTCGTTGTCGCAATTGTTGGATATGACTTTAAAGCATAACCAAGCATGCATCACTATAGCTCTTGTCTCAAAGTAGGTGTACTGTCACATCACACCCTGACTTAGTTGGACTTTTTTGCTGTTTTCCTGTGTGTAGTGTTTTAGTTCTTCTTCTTTTACTCTTTTAGTGGCTTTTTCTCTTATTTTGGTATTTTCCTGCAGCAGTTTCATGTCTTCCTTTGAGAGATATTTCCCGCATCTACTTTGTTTTAGCAGTCAAGAATATTTCAGTTGTTTTTATCCTTCTTTGTGGGGACATTGTTGATTGTCATGTCATGTTCGGATGTGCTTTGTGGACGCCGTCTTTGCTCCACAGTAAGTCTTTGCTGTCGTCCAGCATTCTGTTTTTGTTTACTTTGTAGCCAGTTCAGTTTTAGTTTGGTTCTGCATAGCCTTCCCTAAGCTTCAATGCCTTTTCTTAGGGGCACTCACCTTTTGTTGATTTCTGGTTTAAGCATTAGACACCTTTTTACCTGCACCCTGCCTCCCGCTGTTTCCGACATCTACAAAGCAATTAGCTACCTGCTGCCACCTACTGATATGGAAGAGTATTACACGGTTACTCTGCCGAGCTCTAGACCGCACCGACACTCCACAACAACACATCATTTGCAGACTATAATTACTGGTTTTTAACCCAAATAGGTAAAGTTAGGCACCTGGGGATAGGCTCCTCCCACCTCCTAAGACATGCACCTGGGGGTAGGCTCCTCCCACCTCCTAAGACATGCACCTGGGGGTAGGTTGATTGGCAACACTAAATGGTCCCTAGTGTGTGAATGTTGTCTGTCTGTGTTGGCCCTGCGATGAGGTGGCGACTTGTCCAGGGTGTGCCCCGCCTTCCGCCCGAATGCAGCTGAGATAGGCTCCAGTACCTCCCGCGACCCCAAAAGGGACAAGCGGTAGATAATGGATGGATACACCAGACTGTATCTCACGGCACTGCTCTAGAAGCTTGATGCCTTTCCTTCCTGTGTCCAATGAAGATGTTCTGGTCTTTCAGGTTTGCACCTCCCAGTCTGCCAGAGACCACTTGGCCATGTCTCGCCAGCTGGCCGCCATCATCACCACGCTCCTCGGGGCCACCTTTGGCGGTCTGCTCCTGTGGCGAGCGTACGGCACCAGGCGGAAGAGGCTCCCTTCCATTCAGAGGGTGGCTGACTCCGCGCCTCCTGCCTGCGCCGACGTGCCGCCCGCGGAAGACCATGGCGACCGGCACGCCTCGCCGGGGGAGCCGACGGCCTCGGAGTGTCCGGCGGCCTCCCCCGTGAGTTCGGAGCAGCTGCGGGGGCTGAAACTGGCGCTGGTGAGCTCCCAGGAGGAATGGCAGAAGATGTGGCCGCTGATACAAAAGGACCTGGTGCTGTTCCCCGTGCTGGGACTGGACTGTGAATGGGTAAAGCCCGAGGATGCTTCCAAGTCCCTGGGAAAGTTTGCAATGGACTTCTTCTTTTGTTCAGGTGTCAATGGAGGGCCGCCCCTCGGTGGTGTCCCTGCTCCAGCTGGCCTCCTGCTCCGGTCTGTGCGTGCTCGTGCGGCTCCTGGTGTTCCGTGACGGGCAGCGGTCCTTCCCGCCCGGTTTGGTGGAGGTGCTCCGCGACCCGCACGTCCTGAAGGCCGGCGTGGGCTGCTACGAAGACGGGAAGCGGCTGACGCGCGACTACGGCCTCTCGCTGAACTGCACGGTGGACCTTCGCTACCTCGCCTTGAGACAAAAGTGCGTCTGTCACCGTGTACTCGTCTGTCCGCTCGCTAAAAAGCCTTCAATGTGTCCTCCAGGCAGGCGTCCATCAGTAACGGACTGAGCCTGAAGTCGCTGGCGGCCGACGTGTTGAACGTCTCTCTGGACAAATCGCTGCAGCTGCGATGTAGCGACTGGGAGGCAGACCAACTGACTCCGGAGCAGGTACGTGTTTCTGTCCCCTCCTCCGTTGTGACCGTCGAAAGACTTTCCAGTCTGGGGGTTATGAGGACCTCCAATCTGTCCGGCACACTGAGGTGAACATCCACTAGGGGGAGCCATGGACCTCATGTTGTGCAGCTTACACTATATTGCCAAAAGTATTTGGCCACCTGCCTTGACTCACATATGAACTAGAAGTGCCATCCCTTGGAATTGTCCAAAATATTTTGGTATCCCGGAGCATTCAAAGTTCCTTTCACTGGAACTAAGGGGCCAAGCCCAACTCCTGAATAACCAACCCCACACCATAATTCCTCCTCCACCAAATTTCACACTCGGCACAATGCAGTCCAAAATGTAGCGTTCTCCTGGCAACCTCCAAACCCAGCCTGGTCCGTCAGTCCAGAGAAGTCATCGCCACTGCTCTAGAGTCCAGTGGTGACGTGCTTTACACCAGTGGTCCCCAACCACCGGGCCGCGGACCGGTACCGATTGGTACCGGGCCGCACAAGAAATTAAAAACTTTTTTTTTTTTTTTTTTTTTTTTTAATGAAATCAACATAAAAATCACAATATATACATTATATATCAATATAGATCAATACAGTCTGCAGGGATACAGTCCGTAAGCACACATGATTGTATTTATGTAGAAAAAGAAAAAAAAAGTTTTTTTTTTTTTTTTTTTTTTTTTAAATACAACCCCCCCCCGGCCCGTGGGACAAATTTTCAAGCGTTGACCGGTCCGCAGCTACAAAAAGGTTGGGGACCACTGCTTTACACCACTGCATCCCACCCTTTGCATTGGACTCTGAGATGTACGGCTTAGATCAGACCTGGGCATTCTGCGGCCCGCGGGCCGCATCCGGCCCTTTGTGCGTCCCTGTCCGGCCCGCGTGAGGCCAATTATAAATTACAAAATAAATTTTAAAAAGTATCTATGTCGAGTGTGCAATACGACGGTGCTGCTTTTGTTTTGAAAATCGTTATTTGTATTACTTCCGTGTAGACGTATGCGTGTGCGTGATTGTGAGTGAATGTGAACAACTGCAATTACAAAATAAAGTTGAAAAAACATCTATGTCGTGCGCGCAATACAACTGTGCTGCTTTTATTTTGAAAAGTATTATTTATGGGCGTGTGTCCGTGTGTAACCTGCGAGTGAAGGTGCACATGCAGCGACAAGTGATGCACGGTTTACACCCGAGACGCTAAAAAGAGAAAAGTTGATGAGGAATGGCGTGTTTTCAACAAGACATGGACTGCCTAGCAACGTCCCCTCACCTAAGGTGCGTGCCTGCGCATTTGCGCACTGCTCAAGCGTCTGCTGCGCGCAGCAAGTATATGCCGCGCACCAAATCAAATCCCATCTGAATTCTAAACAAAATAAACATATTTATTCTATGTAATTTTGCAATGCAACTCTGAGTGACAGTGACAACAAGCGGCCCTAACGGTGTTCGTCAACACCGTTCAATTGAACACCGTTCAATTATTGTAACGTCTATCGAGATGCTTCGAGGACAGGAATTATATCGATCACTTTATTGAGCAAAACTGTTTATATTCGGACATAACCACACCAAAAACATGAGTAAAACACTTCTATCTTGAAAAACTAGTCATTTTCTGCCGTACAAACCAGGCCAAAACCAACTTGTCATCTGTCACCAACACGCATAGCACTAAACCACTGGTGCGTTTATGGCCACACAAAAAGTCGGACAACTCAAACACCACACAAAGTTACAGTATGACTCCTCAGTCATACGTGTGCTTATTTTACTGTCATTTATTATTAATGTTAATTTATTTATATTAGTCATGGAATGCTGTTACACACACTATGTTGAAGTATTACTATTATTATTAATTATTATTATTATTATTATTATTTATCTTACGGTATATATCAAAAATAATATTGAGCGAAATGTAATTGAAATATTGTCGATGTGGCCCTCCAGCAGTGCTCGGGTAGCTCATGCGGCCCCCGGTAAAAATTAATTGCCCACCCCTGGCTTAGATGCAGCTGCCCGGCCATGGAAAGCCATTCCATGAAGCTCTCTGCGTACTGTATGTGGGCTAATTGGAAGGTCACATTAAGTCTGGAGCTCTGTAGCAACTGTAGCACGATGCGCTCCAGCATCCGCTGACCCCTCTGTCTTATTACGTGGCCTACCACTTGGTGGCTGAGTTGCTGTTGTTCCCAAACTCTTCACTTTTCTTATAATAAAGTTGACTTTGGAATATTTAGGAGAGAGGAAATTTCACGACTGGATTCGTTGCACAGGTGGCATCCTTATGACAGTTCCACGCTGGAAATCACTGAAAGCGGCCCATTCTTTCACACGTTTGTAGGAACAGTCTCCATGCCTAAGTGCTGGATTTGATACACCGGGCCAAGTGATTAGGACACCTGATTCTCATCATTTGGACGGGTGGCCAAATACTTTTGGCTAGGGATGTCCGATAATATCGGCCTGCCGATATTATCGGCCGATAAATGCGTTAAAATGTAATATCGGGAATTATCTGTATCGTTTTTTTTTATTATCTGTATCGTTTTTTGTTTTTTTTTATTATTAAATCAACATAAAAAACACAAGATACACTTACAATTAGTGCACCAACCCAAAAAACCTCCCTCCCCCCATTTCTTTCTGTTATCAATATTCTGGTTCCTACATTATATATCAATATATATCAATACAGTCTGCAAGGGATACAGTCCGTAAGCACACATGATTGTGCGTGCTGCTGCTCCACTAATAGTACTAACCTTTAACAGTTAATTTTACTAATTTTCATTAATTACTAGTTTCTATGTAACTGTTTTTATATTGTTTTACTTTCTTTTTTATTCAAGAAAATGTTTTTAATTTATTTATCTTATTTTATTTTATAATTTTTTTTTAAAAGTACCTTATCTTCACCATACCTGGTTGTCCAAATTAGACATAATAATGTGTTAATTCCACGACTGCATATATCGGTTGATATCGGTATCGGTTGATATCGGTATCGATAATTAAAGAGTTGGGCAATATCGGAATATCGGCAAAAAGCCATTATCGGACATCCCTACTAATAAGTACTGTGGTACTCATGAATGAAAAACGGTACTACTGCCTCTACCCGTCGTGGCATTGCTGGTAATATGAGCAGAGGAGCATGTTCTGCAGCGCACACGCACGGAGCACTTGCAAGCAGACAGTGTGTAGACAGCTAAGGGAGAATGGACTCATTTTGGCTTAGAAACTAACGATAAAGGTGAAGTTATAACACTGGAACGCTGATCTGTATGTGTTAATTTGAAACATGACTAGCTAGCTAGTGGCTAACCTACCTACCTCGTGTTCTAGTTACTCCGAAATCACTAATCTTTGCCTCCATGGCGACAAATAAAGTAGCATTATCACTGCAGGACGAGGAATAGCTATACATGCTTCACTACACACCGTAGGAGGATACGATAGCTCACCCCTGAATGTAAACAAATGCCATGGGTGGATCTACACAGACCACTGTAACGATACCAAGTACAGTCGACACTACAATGATTACAATTTTTAATATCACAAACTCTTTTGTCATTTTTTTTGACATCATGGAACTGTGCAGTATATGGTGTGACATCATGGAACTGTGCAGTATATTGTGTGATATCATGGAACTAGCCAGCCTGTGTAGTATATTGTGTGACATCATGGAACTGTGCAGTATATTGTGTGACATCATTGAACTGTGCAGTATATTGTGTGACATCATGGAACTGTGCAGTATATTGTGTGACATCATTGAACTGTGCAGTATATTGTGTGACATCATGGAACTGTGCAGTATATTGTGTGACATCATGGAACTGTGCAGTATATTGTGTGACATCATGGAACTAGCCAGCCTGTGTAGTATATGGTGTGACATCATGGAACTGTGCAGTATATTGTGTGACATCATGGAACTGTGCAGTATATTGTGTGACATCATGGAACTGTGCAGTATATGGTGTGACATCATGGAACTGTGCAGTATATGGTGTGACATCATGGAACTGTGCAGTATATGGTGTGACATCATGGAACTGTGCAGTATATGGTGTGACATCATGGAACTGTGCAGTATATTGTGTGACATCATGGAACTAGCCAGCCTGTGTAGTATATGGTGTGACATCATGGAACTGTGCAGTATATGGTGTGACATCATGGAACTGTGCAGTATATGGTGTGACATCATGGAACTGTGCAGTATATGGTGTGACATCATGGAACTGTGCAGTATATGGTGTGACATCATGGAACTGTGCAGTATATTGTGTGACATCATGGAACTGTGCAGTATATGGTGTGACATCATGAAACTGTGCAGTATATTGTGTGACATCATGGAACTGTGCAGTATATGGTGTGACATCATGGAACTGTGCAGTATATTGTGTGACATCATGGAACTGTGCAGTATATTGTGTGGCATCATGGAACTGTGCAGTATATTGTGTGACATCATGGAACTGTGCAGTATATGGTGTGACATCATGGAACTGTGCAGTATATGGTGTGACATCATGGAACTGTGCAGTATATTGTGTGACATCATGGAACTGTGCAGTATATGGTGTGACATCATGGAACTGTGCAGTATATGGTGTGACATCATGGAACTGTGCAGTATATTGTGTGACATCATGGAACTGTGCAGTATATTGTGTGACATCATGGAACTGTGCAGTATATTGTGTGACATCATGGAACTGTGTAGTACAGGGGTCGGCAACCCAAAATGTTGAAAGAGCCATATTGGACCAAAAAAAAAAAAAAAAAATCTGTCTGGAGCCGCAACAAATTAAAAGCCATATTACATACAGATAGTGTGTCATGAGATATAAATTGAATTAAGAGGACTTAAAGGAAGCTAAATGAGCTCAAATATAGCTACAAATGAGGCATAATGCTGCAATATGTACATATAGCTAGCCTAAATAGCATGTTAGCATCGATTAGCTCGCAGTCATGCAGTGACCAAATATGTCAGATTAGCACTCCACACAAGTCAATAACATCAACAAAACTCACCTTTGTGCATTCATGCACAACGTTAAAAGTGTGGTGGACAAAATGAGACAGAAAAAGAAGTGGCATAAAACACGTCCCAGAAAGTCGGCGAAAGTTATACATGTAAACAAACTACGGTGAGTTCAAGGACCGCCAAAATTAGTAGGACAAAACTGCGCTCGCCAAATACTCGAATCAGTGAAGCTGAAGCATGTTTAATATAAACAGTGTGCTTTATAACAAAAACTTTTTTTTTTTCCTCATCTTTTTCCATTTTTCATACATTTTTAAAAAAGCTCCAGAGAGCCACTAGGGCGGCGCTAAAGAGCCACATGCGGCTCTAGAGCCGCGGGTTGCCGACCCCTGGTGTAGTATATTGTGTGACATCATGGAACTTTCCAATAGTCCAAAATCCTCCTTCAGGTGTCCTATGCAGCCAGGGACGCCCAAGTCTCCATCGCCCTCTTCCTGTCCCTCCTGGGCCTCCTCGCCCAAGCCGGCGGGAGCTCCTACGTGGAGCTGGCCGCCCGCTGCCAGGGGCTGCTGGACGTGCCATTCAGGGGCCGACGTGGCGGAGACGATGACGACGGCGAGAGGCGGCGGCGGAATCGCTCGTTGAAAAGCCCAGAGTCTGGAGATCAGCAAGTCCCAGACCCCAGGAAAAACAATAAGAGAAAGCCGCTGGGCGTGGGTTACTCTGCCAGGTGAGGGTTGGACTAGCTGGTCTTGGCGGGCTGACTTCCATCTGACCTGACCACCCCTGTTCTTCTTCCAGGAGGTCTCCGCTCTACGACAACTGCTTCCTGCACGCCCCCGACGGCCAGCCTCTGTGCACGTGTGACAAGAAGAAGGCCAAGTGGTACCTGGACAAAGGAATAGGAGGTACATGCTAACTTAGCATGGGTGTGCAAACAAATGTTTGATGGACTCTTGCTTCAGTTCTCCAGAGTGAAGATCCATTCGTGGTCCGGCTTCTCTTCGAGCCTTCCGGACGTCCGGACTCCCAGCAGGACTACTACCTCACGGCCAAGGAGAACCTCTGCGTGGTCTGCGGCAAAGCAGACTCCTACATCCGGTCAGTACCCCCCCAGATATACCCACCCGCACCACTGACATGGGCCGGTATAGCTCGGTTGGTGTAGCACACTTCACCCCCCCTGCTCCCAGCGCCACCCACACTGCTTTAAATGAACCACTGTGGAACCTGAGCTTTCTGCTCCGCCGCTCCCAGTCTGTGGAACGCTCTCCCTGACCACCTGAGGGCACCACAGACGGTGGATGCTTTTAAAAAAGGCTTAAAAACCCTTCTTTTTAAAAAAAAACCTTTTTTTAGATGTATGCAGAGTTTTAGCTATTTGGCTGTTCTAGTTTTTATTTTTATAAACATTTTTTAATACACTGTGGCACTTTGAGGTTGTTTACTCGATGTAAAGTGCTTTTTACAAATAAAATCTATTATTATTATTATTAAAAACGCTTTGAGTCACTAGAGAAAAGCGCTATATAAATATAATTCATTTCACTTTCTGGAAGAGTTAAATCCCATTAAAAGCGTCTAAAAGCAGCTTCCAAGACGCTGTCCCTCACCACCGTGGCACAAAATGTTGCTTCCAAGTAGCATTATCACTGGAGGATGAGAGGGAAACGGAATGGCGAAGCATGCTAGCAGGACGACTAAAGGAGCGAACGGCTAAAGCTTCAATGTTAAGTAAAGGTGATGAACACTAACAGGGTTTCCCCCTCAAATACCTGGGGATTACACAATATGACATCACATTTGATATGATGCACATATTCTTTAAAAAGGCCAAATAAATGTGTAATTTTTTTCTATTAAAATATTTTCTTATTTTCCGTAAAAAGTTGCATAAATTTCCGTAAAATTTTACAGAAAATAATTTTTTTTTTAATGGAGAATAAGGTACATTTTATGAAAAATAATGGCCATTTTCTACGCAAAATAAGGGTCATTTTTATGGAAAATAAAAAATGTTTTACGGAACATAAACATTTTTGCAGAAAATGAACGGAAATGTCTCTGAAAATAAGGAACATTTTTATATAAAATAAGGGACATTTTACGGAAGATAAGGACAATTTAGTGGAAAATAAGGTACATTTTTACGCAAAATAAGCGACATTTTGTGGAAAATAAGGTACATTTTTTACACAAAATAAGGGACATCTTAATGGTAAGTAAGAGGCATTTTAGGGAAATAAGGACAATTTTTAAGGAAAATAAGATACATTTTTACTAAAAATGAGCATTTTATGGAAAATAATGGAAATTTTCTCGCAAAATAATTGACATTTTTATGAGCCACACCTTTCTGTAACCTGACCAGCTAAGAATAAAATGTTTTTTTTTATGAACAATAACGAACATTTTCGCGGAAAATTGGTCTTGTATAGAAAATTAAGGGGATTTTACGAGAAATAAGAACCTTTTTAACAGAAAATAGGGGACATTTTTAAACATTTTTTATTTTCAGTAAAAAAAAATATCCCTATTTTTTTATATTAAAATATTTTCTTATTTTCCGTAAAATGTTGCATAAATTTCCGTAAAATTTTACAGAAAATAAAACATTTTTATGGAGAATAAGGTACATTTTATGAAAAATAATGGCCATTTTCTACGCAAAATAAGGGTAATTTTTATGGAAAATAAAAAATGTTTTACGGAACATAAACATTTTTGCAGAAAATAAACGTCTCTGAAAATAAGGAACATTTTTATATAAAATAAGGGACATTTTATTTAAGATAAGGACAATTTAGTGGAAAATAAGGTACATTTTTAAGCAAAATAAGCGACATTTTGTGGAAAATAAGGGACATTTTTTACGCAAAATAAGGGACATCTTAATGATAAGTAAGAGGCATTTTAGGGAAATAAGGACAATTTTTAAGGAAAATAAGATACATTTTTAGTAAAAATGAGCATTTTATGGAACATAATGGAAATTTTCTCGCAAAATAATTGACATTTTTATGAGCCACACCTTTCTGTAACCTGACCAGCTAAGAATTAAAAAAATTTTTTTATGAACAATAACGAATATTTTCGCGGAAAATTAGTCTTGTATAGAAAAGTAAGGGGATTTTACGAGAAATAAGAACCTTTTTAACAGAAAATAGGGGACATTTTAAAAAAATATATTTGCTGTTAAAATGCCCCTTGTTTGTCAAAATGTTCATTATTTTCAGTAAAAAAAAAATCCCTATATTTTCTATTAAAATATTTTCTTATTTTCCGTAAAAAGTTGCATAAATTTCCGTAAAATTTTACAGAAAATAAAACATTTTTATGGAGAATAAGGTACATTTTATGAAACATAATGGCCATTTTCTACGCAAAATAAGGGTCATTTTTATGGAAAATAAAAAATGTTTTACGGAACATAAACATTTTTGCAGAAAATAAACGGAAATGTCTCTGAAAATAAGGAACATTTTTATATAAAATAAGGGACATTTTATTTAAGATAAGGACAATTTAGTGGAAAATAAGGTACATTTTTAAGCAAAATAAGCGACATTTTGTGGAAAATAAGGGAAATTTTTTACGCAAAATAAGGGACAATTTAGTGGAAAATAAGGTACATTTTTAAGCAAAATAAGGGACATCTTAATGATAAGTAAGAGGCATTTTAGGGAAATAAGGACAATTTTTAAGGAAAATAAGATACATTTTTACTAAAAATGAGGGACATTTTATGGAAAATAATGGAAATTTTCTCGCAAAATAATTGACATTTTTATGGGCCACACCTTTCTGTAACCTGACCAGCTAAGAATAAAATGGTTTTTTTTATGAACA
This sequence comes from Entelurus aequoreus, assembly GCF_033978785.1. Classification (NCBI taxonomy): domain Eukaryota; kingdom Metazoa; phylum Chordata; class Actinopteri; order Syngnathiformes; family Syngnathidae; genus Entelurus; species Entelurus aequoreus. The sequence continues at coordinate 40,295,277 of NC_084753.1, forward strand.
ATAACGAACATTTTCGCGGAAAATTAGTCTTGTATAGAAAAGTAAGGGGATTTTACGAGAAATAAGAACCTTTTTAACAGCAAATAGGGGACATTTTTAAACATTTTTTATTTTCAGTAAAAAAAAATCCCTATTTTTTTTAATTAAAATATTTTCTTATTTTCCGTAAAAAGTTGCATAAATTTCCGTAAAATTTTACAGAAAATAAAACATTTTTATGGAGAATAAGGTACATGTTATGAAAAATAATGGCCATTTTCTACGCAAAATATGGGTCATTTTTATGGAAAATAAAAAATGTTTTACGGAACATAAACATTTTTGCAGAAAATAAACGGAAATGTCTCTGAAAATAAGGAACATTTTTATATAAAATAAGGGACATTTTACGGAAGATAAGGACAATTTAGTGGAAAATAAGGTAAATTTTTAAGCAAAATAAGCGACATTTTGTGGAAAATAAGGGACATTTTTTATGCAAAATAAGGGACATCTTAATGATAAGTAAGAGGCATTTTAGGGAAATAAGGACAATTTTTAAGGAAAATAAGATACATTTTTACTAAAAATGAGCATTTTATGGAAAATAATGGAAATTTTCTCACAAAATAATTGACATTTTTATGAGCCACACCTTTCTGTAACCTGACCAGCTAAGAATAAAATGTTTTTTTTTATGAACAATAACAAACATTTTCGCGGAAAATTAGTCTTGTATAGAAAAGTAAGGGGATTTTACGAGAAATAAGAACCTTTTTAACAGAAAATAGGGGACGTTTTTAAACATGTTTTATTTTCAGTAAAAAAAAAATCCCTATTTTTTATGTTAAAATATTTTCTTATTTTCCGTAAAAAGTTGCATAAATGTCCGTAAAATTTTACTTAAAATAAAACATTTTTATGGAGAATAAGGTACATTTTATGAAAAATAATGGCCGTTTTCTACGCAAAATAAGGGTCATTTTTATGGAAAATAAAAAATGTTTTACGGAACAAACATTTTTGCAGAAAATAAACGGAAATGTCTCTGAAAATAAGGAACATTTTTATATAAAATAAGGGACATTTTACGGAAGATAAGGACTATTTAGTGGAAAATAAGGTACATTTTTACGCAAAATAAGCGACGTTTTGTGGAAAATAAGGGACATTTTTTACGCAAAATAAGGGACATCTTAATGATAAGTAAGAGGCATTTTAGGGAAATAAGGACAATTTTTAAGGAAAATAAGATACATTTTTACTAAAAATGAGGGACATTTTATGGAAAATAATGGAAATTTTCTCGCAAAATAATTGACATTTTTGAGCTACACCTTTCTGTAAGAAAAAAAAGAAGCTAAGAATAAAAAAAAAAATTTTGTAATGAACAATAATGAACATTTTCACTGGAAATTAGAGAGACTTGTATAGAAAAGAAAGGGGATTTTAAGAGAAATAAGAACCTTTTTAACAGAAAATAAGGGACATTTAAAAATATATATATATTTTCTGTTAAAATGCCCCTTATTATGTTGTAAAAATTGTCATTATTTTCAAAATCCCTATATTTTCTATAAATGTTTTCTTATTTTCCGTAAAAAATTGCCTAAATTTCCGTAAAATTTAAAAAAAAAACATTTCCATGGAGAATCAGGTACATTTTATGAAAAATAATGGCCATTTTCTACGCAAAATAAGGGTCATTTTTATGAAAAATCTAAAATGTTTTACGGCACATAAACATTTTTACAGAAAATAAACGGAAATTTATCTGAAAATAAGGAACATTTTTATATAAAATAAGGGACATTTTACGGAAGATAAGGACAATTTACGCAAAATAAGCGACGTTTTGTGGAAAATAAGGGACATTTTTTACGCAAAATAAGGGACATCTTAATGGTAAGTAAGAGGCATTTTAGGGAAATACGGACAATTTTTAAGGAAAATAAGATATATTTTAACTAAAAATGAGGGACATTTTATGGAAAATAATGGAAATTTTCTCGCAAAATAATTGACATTTTTGAGCTACACCTGTGAGAGAAAAAAAGAAGCTAAGAATAAAAAAAAAAATGTAATGAACAATAATGAACATTTTCGCTGAAAATTAGAGAAACTTGTATAGAAGAGTAAGGGGATTTTAAGAGAAATAAGAACCTTTTTAACAGAAAATAAGGGACATTTAAAAATATATATTTTCTGTTTAAATGACCCTTATTATGTTGTAAAAATTGTCATTATTTTCAAAATCCCTATATTTTCTATAAAATGTTTTCTTATTTTCCGTAAAAAGTTGCCTAAATTTCCGTAAAATTTTACAGAAAATAAAAAAACATTTCCATGGAGAATCAGGTACATTTTATGAAAAATAATGGCCATTTCTATGCAAAATAAGGGTCGTTTTTATGAAAAATCAAAAATGTTTTACGGCACATAAACATTTTTACAGAAAATAAACGGAAATGTCTCTAGTATTTTACTCCAACTCTGTTGAGAGTTGTGTTTTTTTTTTTTCTAGAGATTTCTCCAATCCTTTTACTCCTTTTCTTTCTGGCAACAAAACTAGCATTTATTTCTGGTGCTATTGCAGACTGTACTGGCGTTTAGTGGCGCTACTTCTAGAGTTTTAAACTATATGTATCCATTCAAACTGTAAGTACGTGCTGATGTGAGTGTGTATGTTATTGTGTTATGATGGTTATTTTTCCCACGGTCTGTGAACACATCGTGTCGGCAGAGAATCGAGAAGGGTTGTGTGTCTTGGCGTGAAACACGCAGGCAGTCGTGTGTACGCAGAGGAAATACTCTGCCCGGTTTTAGCATAAAATTGGCAATAAAAGATAACTAGCGCGTCAGACTTTGTCTTCTTCTAGACCAGACCTGGGCAAATTAAGGCCCGGGGGCCACATGCGGCCCGTTGAGCTTTTCAATCTGGCCCGCCGGACATTCCCAAATAATTTTTTTAGATGTTTAAGATGGAAAGTGTAGCCGCCATTATGATGTGCACTCATGTTTTCTAACGACCGGAAGTCTTCAACTATACTAAGTAGGGATGTCCGATAATGGCTTTTTGCCGATATCCGATATTGTCCAACTCTTTAATTACCGATACCGATATCAACCGATATATGCAGTCGTGGAATTAACACATTATTATGCCTAATTTGGACAACCAGGTATGGTGAAGATAAGGTACTTTTTTTAAAAATTAGTAAAATAAGATAAATAAATTAAAAACATTTTCTTGAATAAAAAAGAAAGTACAACAATATAAAAACAGTTACATACAAACTAGTAATGAATGAAAATGAGTAAAATTAACTGTTAAAGGTTAGTACTATTAGTGGAGCAGCAGCACGCACAATCATGTGTGCTTACGGACTGTATCCCTTGCAGACTGTAGTGATATATATTGATATATAATGTAGGAACCAGAATATTGATAACAGAAAGAAATGGGGGGAGGGAGGTTTTTTGGGTTGGTGCACTAATTGTAAGTGTATCTTGTGTTTTTTATGTTGATTTAATAAAAATTTAAAAAAACGATACCGATAATAACAGAAAGAAACAACCCTTTTGTGTGAGTGAGTGTAAATGGGGGGAGGGAGGTTTTTTGGGTTGGTGCACTAATTGTAAGTGTATCTTGTGTTTTTTATGTTGATTTAATTTGAAAAAAAAAGAACAACAAAAAAGATACAGATAATAAAAAAAACGATACCGATAATTTCAGATATTACATTTTAACGCATATATTGGCCGATATCAGACATCTCTAGTTATGATGGTTATTTTTCCCACGGTCTGTGAACACATCGTGTCGGCAGAGAATCGAGAAGGGTTGTGTGTAGAGATGCCGATATATGCATTAAAATGTAATATCGGAAATTATCGGTATCGTTTTTTTATTATCTGTATCGTTTTTTTTTTGTTTGTTTTTTATTAAATCAACATAAAAAACACAAGATACACTTACAATTAGTGCACCAACCCAAAAAACCTCCCTCCCCCATTTACACTCATTCACACAAAAGGGTTGTTTCTTTCTGTTATTAATATTCTGCTTCCTACATTATATATCAATATATATCAATACAGTCTGCAAGGGATACAGTCCGTAAGCACACATGATTGTGCGTGCTGCTGCTCCACTAATAGTACTAACCTTTAACAGTTAATTTTACAAATTTTCATTAATTACTAGTTTCTATGTAACTGTTTTTATATTGTTTTACTTTCTTTTTTATTCAAGAAAATGTTTTTAATTTATTTATCTTATTTTACCATTTTTTTTTTAAAAAGTACCTTATCTTCACCATACCTGGTTGTCCAAATCAGGCATAATAATGTGTTAATTCCACAACTGCATATATCGGTTGATATCGGTATCGGTAATTAAAGAGTTGGACAATATCGGAATATCGGATATCGGCAAAAAGCCATTATCGGACATCCCTAATACTAAGTATTTCAATGCTTGGAATCTGCGCTTATGGAAATCTAATTAGTTACTATGGTCATCTAATTAGTTACTATGGTCATCTAATTAGTTACTATGGTCATCTATTTAGTTACTATGGTCATCTAATTAGTTACTATGGTCATCTAATTAGTTACTATGGTCATCTATTTAGTTACTATGGTCATCTAATTAGTTACTATGGTCATCTAATTAGTTACTATGATCATCTATTTAGTTACTATGGTCATCTAATTAGTTACTATGGTCATCTATTTAGTTACTATGGTCATCTAATTAGTTACTATGGTCATCTAATTAGTTACTATGGTCATCTATTTAGTTACTATGGTCATCTAATTAGTTACTATGGTCATCTAATTAGTTACTATGGTCATCTATTTAGTTACTATGGTCATCTAATTAGTTACTATGGTCATCTATTTAGTTACTATGGTCATCTAATGAGTTACTATGGTCATCTACGTCACACAGGAAGCGTTTCCACAGACGTGGAAGGAGATTTTCACAACAAAGTTCTAAAGCTTAGTGATGAATAGAATAGAATAGAAAGTACTTTATTGATCCCTGGGGGGAAATTCAGCAAGTATCAGATATATGAGATTGTAGGTGAGGTTTATTTTGTACACTTCGCGTTCATATTTCACTGTTTGTTGCATTTTTGTTGCAGTTCACTGATTTGTAAAGTATGTCGATCAAAAGGGGGTGTGGCATTCATATTTTGTCAATATTCAGTGTTTTATCGTTCATAGAAAAATGTAAAATTCCATTACGTTTTTTAAGGCGGCCTGTCATAACGTTTTTAGCAGTCAATCAGACATTATTGTGAGGTTTTGTATTAGTGTTCCTATACCGGCCCCCAGACACATTTTTTTCTCTAAATGTGGCCCATCCATCCATCTTCTTCCGCTTATCCGAGGTCGGGTCGCGGGGGCAGCAGCCTAAGCAGGGAAGCCCAGACTTTCCTCTCCCCAGCCACTTCATCCAGCTCCTCCCGGGGGATCCCGAGGCGTTCCCAGGCCAGCCGGGAGACATAGTCTTCCCAACGTGTCCTGGGTCTTCCCCGTGGCCTCCTACCGGTTGGATGTGCCCTAAACACCTCCCTAGGGAGGCGTTCGGGTGGCATCCTGACCAGATGCCCGAACCAACTCATCTGGCTCCTCTCCATGTGGAGGAGCAGCGGCTTTACTTTGAGCTCCTCCCGGATGGCAGAGCTTCTCACCCTATCTCTAAGGGAGAGACCCACCACCCGGCGGAGGAAACTCATTTCGGCCGCTTGTACCCGTGATCTTGTCCTTTCGGTCATAACCCAAAGCTCATGACCATAGGTGAGGATGGGAACGTAGATCGACCGGTAAATTGAGAGCTTTGCCTTCCGGCTCAGCTCCTTCTTCACCACAACAGATCGATACAGCGTCCGCATTACTGAAGACGCCGCACCGATCCGCCTGTCGATCCCACAATCCACTCTTCCCTCACTCGTGAACAAGACTCCGAGGTACTTGAACTCCTCCACTTGGGGCAGAGTCTCCTCCGCAACCCGGAGATGGCACTCCACCCTTTTCCGGGCGAGAACCATGGACTCGGACTTGGAGGTGCTGATTCTCATCCCAGTCGCTTCACACTCTGCTGCGAACCGATCCAGCGAGAGCTGAAGATCCTGGCCGGATGAAGCCATCAGGACCACATCATCCGCAAAAAAGCAGAGACCTAATCCTGCAGCCACCAAAACCGGATCCCCTCAACGCCTTGACTGTGCCTAGAAATTCTGTCCATAAAAGTTATGGCCACTAAATGTGGCCCCCGAGTCAAAATAATTGCCCAGGTCTGTTCTAGACGCTACAACATATATTACTTTATTTTGTTTCCACATTAAAAAAACATCATTTTTAAGGTGTGGCGGCTAATATTTTGCCGTGGCGCATTGCCAAAATGAACTAGATCAGGGGTCGGCAACCTTTACCACTCAAAGAGCCATTTTGGCAAGTTTCACAAATTAAAGAAAGTAATGGGAGCCACAAAAAAAAATTTTAAATGAAAAACACCGCATAAAAAGCTTAAATGCTTTGTGCTATGTTAACCAGGGGTCTCAGACACACGCACCGGCACGCACTTTAATGTGGAAATTTGATGTTAGTGCAGCCCGCGAGTTTTGAATGAATGGCACTTGATAGCGTCATACTTGCCAACCCTCTCATTTTTCCCGGGAGACTCCCGAATATCAGAGCGTGATGACACTGCGTTTGGCGCCCTCTACAGTCTGCCCTAACAGTGTGCCTGCTCGACCACACGTAGAATGCTATTTCAGCTTGCTCACGTAAGTGACAGCAAGGCGTACTAGCTCAGCAGCCACACATCTTACACTGACGGTACCAATACCCAGAATCCCATGCAGCACTAACTCTTCCGCTCAACCAACGCACGGAGAGGGGGGGGGGGGTTGATGTGTGGGGGGATTTGGTGGTAGCGGGGGTGTATAATGTAGACCGGAAGAGTTAGGGCTGCATGGGATTCTGGGTAATGGTTGTGTTGTGTTTATGTTGTGTTACGGTGGGATGTTCTCCAGAAATGTGTTTTTCATTCTTTTTTGGTGTGGGTTCACAGTGTGGCGCATATTTGTAACGTAACAATGTTAAAGTTGTTTGATACGGCTACCGTCAGTGTAAGCTGTGTGGCTGATGAGTAAGTATGCTTTGCTGTCTCCTGTGTGTGCAAGTAATAACAACATGCAACATGTGGCTGGACTGGCACGCTGTTTGTAAATGCTATAGAGGACAATTACTGCAGTGCAATTAGGGCACGCCCTTTTATTTAGTAATTAGAGTGTAAATAGGATTATTTTTTCCCTGGGAGTTTACTAGGAGAGACACTGAGATCCATAAACCTCCTGGGGAAATCGGGGGGGTCGGCATGTATGTAGCTGAGCCGCATCAGAGTGGTCAAGGAGCCGCATGCGGCTCCGGAGCCACGGGTTGCCGACCCCTGAACTAGATTAAGGGGAAACCCTGCTGTTGCTGTCGAAACGTCGTCAGGAGGGACTTTTGCAAAGTCGGCAACCTTTCCAACAAGTGTCTCGCCATGCAGGAAGAACATCGTTCCTCACGAGTACCGGCGCCACTTCCCCTCCAAGATGAAGGACCACAACTCGCATGACATCCTGCTGCTGTGCACCAGCTGCCACGCCGCCTCCAACGTACACGACGGCTTCTTCAAGGAGCAGCTGGCCGACGAGTTCGCCGCCCCGCAGGGCTGCGAGGGGGGCGTGCGCCTCATGGAGGACGCGGACCGCCGGCGGGTGCGCTCGGCGGCCCGCGCCCTTCTCACTTCCGCCGACGGCCTGCCGGAGCAACGGCGGCAGGAGCTGCAGACGCTGGTCCGGCGCTTTTTCGCCGCGGGCGACGAGGGCGAGCCGACCGGGGAGGAGCTTCAGCGGGCCGCCGGCTTGGAGACGAGGTGAGTTCCCGCTTTCGTCTTGCAACTAGAAGCGACGTCTGACGCGATGTCGCCCGCTCAGGATCTTCAACGAGGCCTATGTGCCGCACGGCCTGAAGGTGGTGCGCGCCCACGCCGAGCACGGCCTGCGCGGCCTGATGGACCTGGAGCGGCGCTGGAGGCAGCACTTCCTCAGCGCCATGCGCCCCGAATACCTTCCCCCGCTCTGGTCCGTGCACCACAACCACGGCAAGTTCCTCCGCAAGTACGGAGAAGACCTGCCCGTCAAACTCAACTAAGAAGAGACGTACTGACCCGCGCCCCGTGACCACTGTGGAGTGGTCACCGTGGCGTGACCTGAGTGGGGGTCGGCACACTCCTCACCTGCAGCACTTTTTAGACAGAAGCCCGATTATTTATGAACCTGACGTCAAAGATTTTTTAATGAGAAAAAGCTTCATCGCACTCTTAGGTGAGGCTCACACTTTGTGAAGATGGTTGTCCTACCTTTTTTTTCCGCCCTCCCGCCTGCTTCCCCTTCCCCAAATATTGTCTGTGTCAAGGCAATAGATTTAGAATCTCCCTCAAGGGGGAGATTTGACGCCTCGCCGGCGGGAGAGCCATGCTAACGCGAGCTCGCTCCTTTTCCCGGTTCCCCTCACTAACACGCCACCCCCCGGCGGTGGCGCACTTCCCCCACAGGGTGGGACGTCTCCGAGGTCCATGTTCTAGTGGGCCTCCTAGTCCCACGAGACCCCTGGGAGGGGTGCGCTCCAAGCCCGGGGACGTGACTTTGCATCCACTGCAGATAATTTCACTTTGCGACGTCCTTCTACAACATACCCCCCCCCCAAAAAAAACGCTAGCTGGCTCGTTAGCGCGACGACACAACCTCAGAGCAGAGAAATGAAATCTTTTGTACGTTTTGTCTCCCTAAATTCTAAATGAAACCCAGAATAAAGTTTGTATTCAAAGAGAAACAAACAAGCCACGTTCTGTATTGTTTTGATTTATTTCTTACAAAATCACAGTTTGATAAATAGTCTGTAGAAAAAAAGACGGTACAAAATCGAGACAGTTGCCATCAAATGTGACTTTTTAGTGGTCGTGTACAATCTAGTTCTGCTGGGTTAAGGCCTCTAGATTTTGGCGTGAGAACAATCCGTCATCTGGCTTTCATGGCTCATGTGCAAAGAAAAAAGGTGTGGACATGCTAAACGCTAACGGTCAGTGTCGACTATGGCACGTGAGGCGGCTTCATTCTTCTTCTTCTTCTCCGGGTTTCCACTTCCAAGTCGGACGTGTTGTTCGACCAGACTTCAGGAGCCGAGCGCCGCCGAGGAGTGAAAATCACTCTGACATCTTTACTGCATGACCGAGACATTACACTCGTAAAAGTACTGCATATTCGTATCGCTCCAACAAAAACGACGATTTCACGCCAAAAGGTGATCGCGTCGTCGAGAAAACCGTTCCGTCACTTTTGAGTTTCTAACGTGTTCCCTTCTTTGCGGGTTTGTAAGATTGTCACGTTAACAAAAAAGGGGAGAAAATACATCTTCGGCTTCAGTTCGGAAATAAAAACCAAGGAACCGCCAATTAAAAATCGGTGTGTGACACGAACTCTTCCTCCAGTATTTGGTCAAATGTTTGGTGGGGCGGAATACTTGACTCACGCCACTCAGAAGTCCACCAGGTCCAGGTCTGGATCAACACCAAGGCTGTGTTCACGTTCGGTTTGGTTCAAGCCAACAAGCGTAAACCACCTCTGGTGTCCACAATGACTAAAGACCAGGTGCTTGGTTTACAGGGCATCTTTTGGTGACATTTAGATTTTTTCAATGCCTGTGGGAACGGTAAGTAAATCGGGACTGAATCCAGATGAATCGGCCGAGTGTGAACACAGCCTGAAGTGTCATCTAAACCGGAATTTCTTTCAGTCCAAGTATACAACGGATGACGAGTCATTTTGTTCCAAAGTCTTAAACAAGTTTTCTGTTTGGTCCAAGTCTCTTGTACACCACATCATAGTTTGTTTGTTTGTCTTTTAGTCCAAAAAATCTGGTCTGTATTGGGCCCAAGTCTAAAAAATCCCATTTGGTTCTCTGTCAAAGATCACTCATCCAAGTCTCTAGCTTGGTTATCAAATGACCTGGTCTAAGCAATGTGGAACTTTAAGAAACTTGTTCAAAACGTCACGAGCAAGTCCGAAATCATTTGCATCAGGTCTTGCATAAGTCCCAAGTCACTAGTTACGAGTACAAGAAGAAATCTCCCATTGATAGATTTAAGCATCCTTAAAGTCCTAGAAGAGTCAAAAGTCCTTTGGTACAAGTGCTCAGTCCTTTGGTCAAAGTATGACGGAAGTCTTATCGCATGGTTCTGTGGAACTTGTACACGGATTTAACAGAAGTCGAAAGGGACTCCCAAAGTCACTAGCAAGTTCAAACATCTTTCCGTTCTAGTACTATGTGAGGCCCAGGATTTTTTTGATCCAAGTCGTAGATGAAATAGTCAGTCATATCTCACCTGACGTAAGTGATCTAAGCAATCACAAATCCAAAGGTCCTAGGTTCAAGTCCCTAGCAGGTCATTCATCCAAAACTACACCCAGTCCTTTTTTATAGAAGTCAAGTTGTAAGTCCTAAAGTCCTACATCTCTGCAAAAAGACAAAACCAAAGCGACATCTTCTTTGCAGTCTCACCTCCGTCCTCCCCCCGGGTTCCCCAGTCATTATTGCTTACGTGTTCAAACATCCAACATTGTCCTGGTTTTTTCACAGGGACATTTCACAGAGTCCAGCCGGCAGCTTCTGAGAGGCGAGCCGGTAGTTGCTGGTATGGTCAGGGTTGTGGCGGCGTTCTTTGGCGTTTACTTGAAAAGACGCCACACAGTAACATTGGCACTCGTACAAAAAATAAATACCCTGGAAGCTTGGCACTATGGGAAAGAAATCTGATTTTTTTTTTTTAACTATTCACCAATTCTCACTGACTATTTTATCTGTATGCTGATGAAGACTGCAACTCTGTCACTAGCATGGAAACCATAGAGCTCCTATTCCTAGAGACTGTTTTTAGCTCAACGGACATCAAAATGAAGTATCTAACATGAATGGAACTACGGACGGTGCTGTTGTCTCTCAAGCACTTCCTCCACAGACTAAGGGCCGAAATGATACCCCTTGGCGCTCCTTTTAGCCCTTAGCCCTTGGTTCCCGTCTAGCAAGGGGTTTACAATCTTCCGTAAGGTTAAGAGAAAGGCTAAAGCCTACACAGCTCTTGAAACCCAATCTTTCTCGCAAGAGACCACAAGATCCAGCTTTAGCGGAAGTTTCAGGATCTGTGTGGAACTTGTTCGGGGGAAACCAAGTCAAAGGCGACCCCCTAAGATGCTGGTGATGGGTTGGTCCAATGCGGGGCCTGCGGGTGCCCTGGTGAGGGGGCTGCCCGAGGGCCCCTGCAGGCGCTGCAGCTCCAGGATGCTGTTAATGGCGCTCTGCAGGTGTTCACTGAGCACGTTGTCCTCCTGTAGGGAGGCGGGCGGCGGCACGTCCAGCCTGAGGCATTTCAACTTGGGTGCGTCCCGCGGGGGCGACTCAAAGCGGACGGCTTGCAGCATTGGAAGAGGATCTTTCATGTTGGATAGCTGGGCATGCGTGGAGTTTTCATCGCACTCCAGATGTCCGGATGATCCGTTGGTCGACTGAGGGGGGTTGGCCGCGCCACCATTGGTCAGCTGGCCCCTGTGGTCCCGCTTCAAAGAACTGTGCACAACCTCCTGCTTTATAGTGAGCCTGAGAGCCCCCCTGGAACTGGAGCGGTAGGTTTTAAGACCCGGCGGTCGGTCCGAGAGTCTGGTCCAGGCCGGGGGCGGAGACGAAGCCCCCGTAGAAGACGCTGATGCGGCCAAGGACATCATGAAGGACTCTGAAAGGAAATCGGTGTCACTGAATTTTTCAATAAAGAACTGTTGTCTACACGGCCTTTGAGGAGGCAGACCTGGGTCTTTGCGAGCTCGCCGTCTGTCCTCTCCCAAAGAGAATCGCTCAGCCTGCAGAAAGAGGCGCTCCAGCATCACCATTTCAGCCGACGGACTCTCCTGCTGTAGGAACCGCACACGGATAAGGTTTTACCCACACTACCAGCATGAACTAATAAGTTTTCTGTATTCACCTGGGTTTCTTTGACAAGTAGCTGCCGGTATTTGTTCACCATGTCCTTGGTGCGCTTCAGCAGGAACCCCGACTCCGTGTCAAACTCCTGGTCCACTGCAGGAACCGCATACCCAGGTCACACGACGGTCAGAAACCACCTCACAGGTGAGCACACTTTGAAATAAAATGGCTGACCTAGAGTGAAGTCCTCCTGCCTGGGCAGGAGTCCGCCGCACACGTGGTACGGCAGCAGGCGCCGGGCGGCGTCCCTCAGCGTAGAAAAGGCGGTGCTGATGCGCGGGTTTTGTACCGCCATGTGGTCCGTGCAAAGAAGCTGCTGGAACCTGGGGCACGGTAAGATTTTTACATTCTCACACGTCCAATGTCGTGTTGCTTTTCACATCATGAAATAAAAAGCCTTTAAGTAATTAAAAATGGCGTTGCGTATATTAATCATTAAAACAGGATCTATATACAGTTAATTGGTAAGGAAAAGTAGGAATCCTTCATTATGAATCAAATGTTCATAACTGTTTATGGCCTTCTGAATATGTCCTCGAGACATGAAATAACACCCTTTAATAACCTTGACGCTCGTATAATCCAATATAGTAAGGCTGAGCCAGTCAGTGACCACAATACTGAACAGCACACTCTGATTGCTTAGGTCAGGGGCCCCAAACTTTTTGACTGGGGGGCCACATTGGGTTAAAAAATGTGGCCGGGATGGATGGATAGATACGTGTGTGTGTATGTATGTATGTATGTGTGTGTGTGTCATACTTGCCAACCTTGAGACCTCCGATACCGGGAGGTGGGGCAGGGGCGTGGTTAATAGGGGAGTATATTTACAGCTAGAATTCACCAACTCAAGTATTTCATATATATATATATATATATATATATATATATGAAATACTTGACTTTCAGTGAATTCTAGCTATATATATATGTATATATATTTATTTTATTATACATATAAATAAAATAAATACTTGAATTTCAGTGTTCCGGGGGCTATCCAGTAGATGGCAGTATTGTCCTGTTTAACTTCTCCTCCTGTTCATGACTCGTCGACGGCGTCGCCGTGTCTGTAACTTCCTCGTTCTTCTGCTTCGTCTCCTTGTTGTGTGCGCAGTTGTGCGCTCTACTCTCTAAAAGCCCTAGATGTTATGACGTCATTGGGCAGGCAAGCTGTTTATTTTGTGGGAAAGCGGACGTGAGAACAGGCTGTCCCCACTCCGGTCCGCATTGAGCTGGAGGGGGCGTGGCCTCCAGCTCCGGCTGAATACCGGGAGTTTGTCGGGAGAACATTTCTGCCGGGAGGTTATCGGGAGAGGCGCTGAATACCGGGAGTCTCCCGCTAAAAACGGGAGGGTTGGCAAGTATGGTGTGTATGTGTGTTATATATTAGAGATGTCCACCGATATTATCGGCCGATAAATGCGTTAAAATGTAGTATCGGAAATTATCGGTATCGTTTTTTTTATTATCAGTATCGTTTTTTTTTTTAAATTTTTTTTTTTTTTTTATTAAATCCACATAAAAAACACAAGATACACTTACAATTAGTGCACCAACCCAAAAAACCTCCCTCCCCCATTTACACTCATTCACACAAAAGGGTTGTTTCTTTCTGTTATTAATATTCTGCTTCCTACATTATATATCAATATATATCAATACAGTCTGCAAGGGATACAGTCCGTAAGCACACATGATTGTGCGTGCTGCTGCTCCACTAATAGTACTAACCTTTAACAGTTAATTTTACTCATTTTCATTAATTACTAGTTTCTATGTAACTGTTTTTATATTGTTTTACTTTCTTTTTTATGCAAGAAAATGTTTTTAATTTATTTATCTTATTTTATTTGATTCATTTTTTTAAAAAGTACCTTATCTTTACCATACCTGGTTGTCCAAATTAGGCATAATAATGTGTTAATTCCACGACTGTATATATCGGTTGATATCGGTATCGGTTGATATCGGTATCGGTAATTAAAGAGTTGGACAATATCGGATATCGGCAAAAAGCCATTATCGGACATCCCTAATATATATGTATGTATGTATATATATATGTATGTTAATATTTCCCCCCAAAATCTAAATGCCTAACTGTTTCAAATTAAATATTGTAAAATTCAATATATCATTTAAAGGCCTACTGAAAGCCACTACTACCTACCACGCAGTCTGATAGTTTATATATCAATGATGAAATCTTAACATTATAACACATGCCAATACGGCCGGGTTAACTTATAAAGTGACATTTTAAATTTGCCGCTAAACTTCCGGTTCGAAACGCCTCTGAGGATGACGTATGCGCGTGACGTAGCCCGGCGAACACGGGTATGCCTTCCACATTGAAGCCAATACGAAAAAGCTCTGTTTTCATTTCATAATTCCACAGTATTCTGGACATCTGTGTTCGTGAATCTGTTGCAATCATGTTCATTGCATTATGGAGAAGGAAGCTGAGCAAGCAAAGAAGAAAGTTGTCGGTGCGAAATGGACGTATTTTTCGAACGTAGTCAGCTACAACAGTACACAGCCGGCGCTTCTTTGTTTACATTCCCGAAAGATGCAGTCAAGATGGAAGAACTCGGATAACAGAGACTCTAACCAGGAGGACTTTTGACTGCGATACACAGACGCCTGTAGAGAACTGGGACAACACAGACTCTTACCAGGATTACTTTGATTTGGATGACAAAGACGCAGACGTGCTACTGTGAGTATGCAGCTTTGGCTTCTAAACATTTGATCGCTTGACCGTATGTGCGCAACTTTTTTTTGCGTATGTACGTAACTTTTTTAAAATATATAAGCTTTATGAACCTTGGGTTAGGTGAACGGTCTTTTGGGCTGAGTGATTGTGTGTGTTGATCAGGTGTTTGAATTGTATTGGCGTGTTCTATGGAGCTAGGAGCTAGCAGAGGAGCTAGGAGCTAGCATAACAAACACGCAGGTGTTTTTATGCAGGATTAATTTGTGGCATATTAAATATAAGCCTGGTTGTGTTGTGGCTAATAGAGTATATATATGTCTTGTGTTTATTTACTGTTGTAGTCATTCCCAGCTGAATATCAGGTCACCCCCGGCTCTCACAGCATCTTCCCTATCTGAATAGCTTCAACTCCCCACTAGTCCTTCACTTGCACTTTACTCATCCACAAATCTTTCATCCTCGCTCAAATTAATGGGGAAATTGTCGCTTTCTCGGTCCGAATCTCTCTCACTTCATGCGGCCATCATTGTAAACAATAGGGAACTTTGCGTATATGTTCAACTGACTACGTCACGCTACTTCCGGTAGGGGCAAGCCTTTTTTTTTATATCAGATACCAAAAGTTGCAATCTTTGTCGTCGTTGTTCTATACTAAATCCTTTCAGCAAAAATATGGCAATATCGCGAAATGATCAAGTATGACACATAGAATAGATCTGCTATCCCCGTTTAAATAAAAAAAATTCATTTCAGTAGGCCTTTAAGATGACATAAATGACAATGTATAAATGTCACAATAAAACGGATTCAAAATAATGAAAAAGACGGTGAAATATATAAATTGGTTATTGAAGTATGTTTTGATTTATTTAAACTGTATCGCACTCACCTGTGCCGTCGCATTGCTGGTGTTGGTGTTTCTTCTGGCTGCGGCTCCACACCTGCGAGCTGAGGAGTGACAACATCAATCAACCAGAGGTTGGACTTTTACTCCGTCTTCCTTCGCTTTTGACAACTTTCTGCTCTACTAAAGATAGATAGTACTTTATTGGTTCCTTCAGGAGAGTTCCCTCGGGAAAATGTAAAGTTCCCTTTTCCCCCACCTCATGGTTGCCCGTGAAGGGGCCGTCCTCCCAGGGGTGTCCCTCCTGGGTGTCAGCAGAAGTTGGGAGGACATGGAGAGACATGGCGTCGTTCACTATGGCCAAGGCAGCTGTTGGTGCTGACACACACACACACACACACACACACGTAGTTATACACGGTAGTTTTATTCTGTACTGTTTGGAGGTCAAACTCACTGTCAAGTGTGTGCTGTTGGGCAAGGGGGTGGTACCCCCCTCCGCAGAGGCTGGCAGCTGTGGGTTCCGGCTGCTGCTGAGGCACTGGGATGCTGACCTGCAGAGGGGAGGGGCCTCTGGAGGCCAAAGAGGGCTCTGATGACTGTGGGACGGAGAAGTCAGGCCCTGGATGGGAAGCTGAGGCCTGGGGAGAGGCCAGCGTCCTTTGACTGTCGATGAACAAAGACTGAGAGTCCTGGTACTGGGGTGGGGGACTCTCCAGTCTGGTAACGGGGTCTTGACTGGGGACTATGGCTGCTGTCTGAAAGGTTGCCAGTAGCGACGTGTCTTCTGGCGAGAGTGGCGATGAGTCAACACGTGGATCCAACATCGCAGTCGCTTGCTGGCGGTTTTGCTCATTGTCCACTGGGGGGGTGAACTCCACTGGAACCTCGGGTACCGCTCCCACCAGTATGTCAGACGTAGTGGGAGAGCTAAGTGCTTGCTGGAAGGGGACAACTCGATCATCAATGAGAAACTGAAGATGGAAAAACTACAAGAGTTTTCACTACCTGTTGCAGTTGTTGCATAAAGTCTTGGTTCTGGCTCAGAGACTGGGTCACCTCCTCCACCACTTGGGTCACATCGTCTGAGGTCATCTCCATTGCAGGGACCAGAACCGGATTCGTCTGGGGCTCAAGGACGGTCACCACGTGAGGCGACGGGGGGGTTGTGTGCTGCACCAAGACTGGATGCTGGATCACCTGATCAAAGTGCTACATGACATGAATGAGACCACTAGAAAATACGTTCATCCTTAATGTGTATGATTGGTCTTTTAGTCAGCAACTCCAAGAGTTTTACCTTGTTCCTCACCTGTGGCAGTTGAAGAAAACTTTCCTCTGAGGCGCTCCTCTCCTTAGGCACTCCTCTCTCGGGAAGCAGCACCACAGAGGCCTGTTGGAGGGCCGGTGGGGCATCTGTCAATGCCGCCTGACCTGGCTGAGCCGCATAAGGCAGGCCCTGCACCACCGACGGAGTATTGACGATGGAGATAGAGGGCAGATCCGATTGTAACATCCCAGAACTGTTGATTAAAGTAATGTGGTTTCCTAGAGCAGAGCCGTGTACAAGAGTGGCCCCCTGCCCGCCGGTCGTGTAGCTCCCAGCCAGCTGAGCCGGCATCTGGAAGACCGTAGGGGGTGCTGACTGCAGCTGCAGAGGTCCAGAGAGGACGGTGGCCTGGCTGAGAGTGAGCTGTCCTGTGGTGGTGAAAACAGGGCTGAAGTTGAGCTGTCTTTGGGGCACTGTTAGAATCTGGGACCCATCCACAAGATGCCCACTGAAGGGAGTGCCGCCTTGGCCTTGTGGACCAGCTGTCAGCAGAGGTCGAACCCCAGGCTGGGAGATGGTTACTTGGGACTGACCTGGGAGAAGGAATTGGTTTTGGCCTTGAAAGAGTCCCTGAGGCTGAAGCACAAAGGAGCCACCCTGGTTGACTAGTTGCAGGCTGACTGGTTTGGGGAGCTGCTGGGGAGGTCCTGGGGGCACCACTGCGGGTTTCTGGCCAGAAGGCTGGGACAGTAGAATATTTGGCGAGACAGTCCCGGGAACTAGCGTGAGACCAGGAGTGGGTTTTTGCCCCGACGGCTTTGGGCTGATTTGGACTAATCTTGGCTGAATGCTGATTGGCAGCTTGGGTTGAATGGAGAGTGGGGCACGCTGCAGGACGATACCGTGGGCTGCCGCTGCTCTCAGAGTGGGGGTGAGGAGAGGTCGGCATGTCACGCTGGGAATGGCTTTATGGATGATTATACCAGACCCCTGAACCGGGCTCAGAGAGAAGGTAGTCTCTGGTGAAGGGGCAGGGAAAATGTTTCCCGGCAGGAGCCCCATCAGCTGAGGTGGGGCGGCAGGTTTCAGAGAGGGGCAGCCTGGCCCAACAGCAAGCAAGGAGGGTTGGGGGGGCTCTACTGCTGCCTGAGTGTCTCTGGGCAAGGCAGGGGCGCTCGGCATAGTCTTGGCTACAAATGGCACAGTGGGCGGCGAGTAAAGGGGCCCACTGTCTTGGGTCAGGCTGCTCTCCAGGGCCACAGTCTGTTCTGTGATGTCTGCCTCCTGCAGGCTCTGCTGAAGGATGTCGCAACACGCCACCTCTGCGTCCTCCTCCGGGGGTGCTGCCACCTCCTCCTCGCCCCCCTTTGACTCGCATCCAGACCCAAAGGGAGATGCGCCCTGCATGTCCTCCTGGTGTAAGCAGTCGTCTCCCCCCTCGGGTGACGAGAGGAGGGCCTCCTCCAGAAAGGACAGATCCACACATCCGGACGGTGGCGTCCCCGGGGAGTCGCCGCCATCTCCCAGCAGCAGGACGGGGCTCTGGAGAAGAGACCGGAGAACAGAAGGGTGAAAACAAGGCTCTAGTGTCGGGGCACCGGGGACCTGTTTGCTACTCACCGGGGAATCTGTGAAGAGGCAAGGCTCCCCAGAGGAGGCACTAATGAGCAGGTCTTTAGTCTGCAGCTGGTGAGGGGAGGGGTGGCAGTCATTTTTAGCTCGGCACACAAACGACTGACTGGAAGTCTTTTGGGTTACCTCAGTGGTCCCATGAAGGAAGTCATTCAAGGCTTGGGGGTCACTAAAACAAATATTAAGCATAAGTTGCCTAAAACCATTTGTTGTCCTGGGACTCTTACAACTGTTTCTAGAAGTAGGGCGACTATTTAGGTAGATCAGGACAAGTAACTCACCATAAAACATCGAGGAGGCAAGTCCCGTCATCATCCTCCATGGCCACTAAGAAATAAGTTAATCAAATATTGTTTTTCATTAAAACCACTAGACCAGTGGTTCTTAACCTTGTTGGAGGTACCGAACCCCACCAGTTTCATTCACCGATCCCTTCTTTAGTGAAAAATAAAAAATTTCAAATTCAAGACAAAGTTATATGTTTTTGGTAACACTTTAGTATGGGGAACATATTCTAAGTAACAAAGACTTAATTTAGAGTTATTTGGTTAGGGTTAGGGTTAGAGGGTTAGGGCCAGGGTTAGAGGGTTAGTGTTATAATAAGGCCATGCCGAATAAGGCGTTAATAAGTACTTAATAATGACTAGTTAAGAGCCAATATGTTACTAATTTGCATGTTAATAAGCAACAAATTAATGGTGAATATGTTCCCCATACTAAAGTGTTACCATGTTTTTTTTACTGGTGCACAAAATGAAGCGTGCATGAACATCACCTTGTTCAAACAACAAAACCAACACAGTGCATGAACTCACAACAAATGACACACCTGCAAATCAGTGTGACTTCTGCTGTTGTCGTATCCGTAATACGCCGATAGGGAGAAATTTTTATTTACACGATGAGTCGGGTGTGTTTTGACCTCCGCCGAACCCCTGAGCCCGACTCACCGAACCCCTAGGGTTCCATCGAACCCAGGTTAAGAACCACTGCTCTAAAGACTTAGTGGCCACATGCGTGGACAGCACCTTTTTTAGCTCTTATTTCCAAAATTGTGTACACTACTAAATTGGGGTCTTATGGCCGCATATGTGGACACTTATACTGCCATCTGGTGGTGTCAGAAGAGTATAACATACAATGGAATTTGGGGGGAAAAAAGTGTAAAAATAACAATTAGCATGTCACTAAACATGAAGTACACGTTTGTTACTTATGGACTAAGTACATCATCTCAAAAGATGATTCTTACTTTTTATTCTAATTAGGGTCCAATAAGCCCAAATAGCAAAGAGAAATAAAAAAAAAGTATGTAAACAAACAGCTTGGGCCTTAAATGTGAATAAAAAAATTTAAAAAACTTTCTCTGGAGCTATTATCATATAAAACGTGACATAGTGACGTCATACTGCCCCCCCCCCCCCTCCCCCGGACGCGCCACCTACTTCACAGGCGAGAGGCTCCATACAGAGCGGCAGGGCTGAGTGCTGGTGGCCGCCTCATGTGAAGCGGTGGCCGGGCTTGGCGGGGTGTGGGAGTCGGTGGCTGGAGGGAGACTCCTGGCCGGCGTGCTGGTGCTGTTGGCGGCTGTGGGGGGGAGACGATGGCCCCTCGCTCCGCCGGAGCATGTTTGCTGCAAATGTAGACATGCACTATCCGGTTAATTGTGGGGGGTGGGGAGGGGGGGGGGTGTTATTGTTGTGTCTAAAGATGATTTAAGAACACGTGATTTAAAAAAAAAAAAAAAAAAAAAATTGTGGATGAGGAATGAAGTCCTTTAGTAGATCTCATCACATTTTATAGGCTGGGCTCTTTTTGGGGCTAAAAGACAAAAAGCGCGAGGCTTTTGTTGACATCACCAACAACAACAACAACCGCATTAGGACATCACGCCCCCTGAGCGACCCCCTCGTCTAAACCCGCGGCGTGACGACGACGTGTAGCCAGGTCGCGGTGCAGGTGAAGTCACGGAGGTGATGGTGCTGATGCTGAGGAGGAGATGGAGGAGAAGGAGGAGGAGGATGGAAAATGCGCGAGCAACAAAAGACGCCGTACGTGAACGCATCACCGCGCACGATCTCGTCCCACGACGGCGGACGCGCACGATGGAGGACTCGCACACAAAAAAGAAGCGAGATAGAGGAGAGGAAGGAGGGAGAAGAAAGGGGGAAAAAAACTCACCCCTTCTTTGTGGTTTATTGTCCTGTCAAGCGGGGCCCTGCGCCATCGATTCTCACTCAGCCGTCCTTTCACACGCTGAAAGGAGGAGCGGGGCGGAGGGGGGAAGGGGGGCGTGTGTGCGTGTGAGAAACAGACGTGAAAGGGTCGATCGCGCAACACAAAAGGTGGGGGCGTGGGTGGGGGGGATTGAAGTGTGAGCGGAGCGGTTGCCAGAGGCGAGAGTGACCGCCTCCTGAGCGCTCTCAGGCGGCTGAGGTGTGACATCACCACCGCTGCGTTTTCACGGAGATGCTGCAGCCAATTTCAGCTATTATTACAGCACACCTGCGTGGCCTCAATGACATCATGTAGAACAGTGGTCCCCAACCACCGGGCCGTGGATCGATTGGTACCGGGCCGCACAAGAAATTTAAAAAACAATATATATATATATATATATTTTTTTTTTTTTTAAATTTATTTATTTATTTATATATATATTTTTATTTATTTATTTTTTTTATTTATTTTTTTTAAATGAAATCAACATTTAAAAAAAGGGTTGTTTCTTTCTGTTATTAATATTTCTGGTTCCTACATTATATATCAGTATAAATCAATACAGTCTGCAGGGATACAGTCCGTAAGCACACATGATTGTATTTTTTTATGACAAAAAAATAATTAGTTACAAAAAGGTTGGGGAGCACTGATGTAGAAGACGCTAATTCATTTTTTTTTTTTTTTACATTTATTTTACATTTTGAGGAAAAATTGCGGGAAAAATATTTTTTTATGAATATTTGTAGGATTAAAGTCAAATATTTAGTGAAACAACTCTCCTACCCCAAAGAAAACCCCGACATATTGTGAGGGAAAATGTTTTACAAGAATTGTGGGAAAATATTTTAAGAATTTTTTTTTTTTTTTTTTAAATTATGCCATTTTACTGGAAAACTCCTACTTGTTTATTTGAAAGAAAGTTTCAATATTGTGAGAAAAGTTGTCATACAAACAGTTTTTTAATAAGTTTATCAGGGAATTTTTTTATTTATAGGACAAAAAATATTAAAATTGTCATTTTTAACTAGAAAATGGTTCTCATTGTACAATAATTGTCGGAATATTTTGAGGAAAAAAATAAAAGTTGCAAGAAAAAATTATGCCATTTTACATGATATACATTTTTTGTGGGAAAATTCCTATTTGTTTATTTGAAAGAAAGTTTCAATATTGTGAGAAAAGTTGTCATACAAACAGTTTTTTAATAAGTTTCTCAGGGAATTTTTTTATTTATAGGACAAAAAATATTAAAATTGTCATTTTTAACTAGAAAAAAGGTTCTCATTGTACAATAATTATGTCGGAATATTTTGAGGAAAAAAATAAAAGTTGCAAGAAAAAATTATGCCATTTTACATGATTAAAGTCAAATATATTGTGGGAAAAGATAATTTTTTGGAAGAAAAAAAAAAACTGTCGTACAAGAATTTTTTGTAGTTTTCTGAGAAAAAAATATTTCACAAAAGAAAAAATATTTAATTTTACAATATTAAAGTCAAATATATTAGGAAAATGTCATTTATCTAGAAAAAAGTTCTCTCTGTACAATAATTGTCTGCATATTTTGAGAAAAAAGATCAAAGTTCCAAGAAAAAAAATATGCCATTTTACGTGCTTAAAGTCAATTATATTGTGGAAAAAGAAAATTTTTGGGAAAATGAAATAGCATTGTGAGAAATAAGCTGTCGTACGAGAATATTTTGTAATTTTCTGAGAACAAAATCTTAATTCACAAAAGAAACAACATGTAAGTTTACAATATTAAAGTCAAATTTCTTAGGAAAAATGACATTTATCTAGAAAAAAGGTTCTTATTCTATTATAATTATGTCGGAATATTTTGAGAAAAAATATAAAAGTTACAAGAAAAAAGTTAGCCATTTTAGAGCTACTTGAATGGATTCACAAAGTTTTGGCCTAAATTACAATGAGCACATTATGTAGAAGACGCTAATTCATTTTCGTATTTTTTACATTTACATTTTGAGGAAAAATTGCGGGAACATTTTTTTTAATGAATATTTATAGAATTAAAGTTAAATATTTAGTGAAAAAACTCTCTTCCGCAAAGAAATCCCTGAAATATTGTGAGGAAATATGTTTTACAAGAATTGTGGGGAATATTTTAACAAAAATAATATATATATATATTTTAAATTATGCCATTTTACATGATTAAAGTCAAATATATTGTGGGAAAAGTCCTACTTATTTATTTGAAAAAAAGTTTCAATGTTGTGAGAAAAGTTGTCATACACAGTTTTTTATAATTTTCTCAGGGAATTTTTTATTTATAGGACAAAAAATATTAAATTTGTCATTTTTAACTAGAAAAAAGGTTCTCATTGTACAATAATTGTCGGAATATTTTGTGGAAAAAAATCAAAGTTGCAAGAAAAAATTATGCCATTTTACATGATATACATTTTTTGTGGGAAAATTCCTACTTGTTTTTGAAAGAAAGTTTCAATATTGTGAGAAAAGTTGTCATACAAACAGTTTTTTAATAAGTTTCTCAGGGAATTTTTTTATTTATAGGACAAAAAATATTAAAATTGTCATTTTTAACTAGAAAATGGTTCTCATTGTACAATAATTATGTCGGAATATTTTGAGGAAAAAAATAAAAGTTGCAAGAAAAAATTATGCCATTTTACATGATATACATTTTTTGTGGGAAAATTCCTACTTGTTTATTTGAAAGAAAGTTTCAATATTGTGAGAAAAGTTGTCATACAAACAGTTTTTTAATAAGTTTCTCAGGGAATTTTTTTATTTATAGGACAAAAAATATTAAAATTGTCATTTTTAACTAGAAAATGGTTCTCATTGTACAATAATTATGTCAGAATATTTTGAGGAAAAAAAATCAAAGTTACAAGAAAAAATTATGCCATTTTACATGATTAAAGTCAAATATATTGTGGAAAAAGATAATTTTTTGAAAGAAAAAAAAACTGTCGTACAAGAATTTTTAGTAGTTTTCTGGGAAAAAAATATTTCACAAAAGAAAAAATATTTAATTTTACAATATTGAAGTCAAATATATTAGGAAAATGTCATTTATCTAGAAAAAAAGTTCTCACTGTACAATAATTGTCGGAATATTTTGATAAAAAAGATCAAAGTTCCAAGAAAAAAATATGCCATTTTACGTGCTTAAAGTCAATTATATTGTGGAAAAATAAAATTTTTGGGAAAATGAAATAGCATCGTGAGAAATAAGCTGTCGTACAAGAATATTTTGTAATTTTCTGAGAACAAAATCTTAATTCACAAAAGAAACAACATGTAAGTTTACAATATTAAAGTCAAATTTCTTAGGAAAAATGACATTTATCTAGAAAAAAGGTTCTTATTCTATTATAATTATGTCGGAATATTTTGAGAAAAAATATAAAAGTTACAAGAAAAAAGTTAGGTATTTTAGACCTACTTGAATGGATTCACAAAGTTTTGGCCTAAATTACAATGAGCACATTATGTAGAAGACGCTAATTCATTTTCGTATCTTTTACATTTACATTTTGAGGAAAAATTGCGGGAACATTTTTTTTAATGAATATTTATAGGATTAAAGTTAAATATTTAGTGAAAAAACTCTCTTCCACAAAGAAATCCCCAAAATATTGTGAGGAAATATGTTTTACAAGAATTGTGGGAAATATTTTAACAAAAATAATGTATATATATATTTTAAATTATGCCATTTTACATGATTCAAGTCAAATATATTGTGAAAAAAGTCCTACTTATTTATTTGAAAAAAAGTTTCAATGTCGTGAGAAAAGTTGTCATACAAGAATATTTTATAATTTTCTGAGGGAATTTTTTATTTATTTTACAGGACAAAAAATATTAAAATGGTCAGTTTTATCTAGAAAAAAAGGTTCTCATTGTACAATAATTATGTCAGGATATTTTGAGAGAAAAAATAAAAAGTTCAAAGAAAAAAAATACGGCATTTTACATGATTAAAGTCAAATATATTATGGAAAAAGATCATTTTTTGGAAGAAAAAAAAAAATTGCAATATTGTGAGAAAAAACTGTCGTACAAGAATTTTTGGTAATTTTCTGAGAAATTTTTTTTAATTTACAAGAGAATTATGTAATTTTACAATATTAAAGTCAAATGTATTAGGAAAAATGTCATTTGTCTAGAAAAAAGGTTCTTATTGTACAATAATTGTCGGAATATTTTGAAAGAAAAAATAAAAGTTCAGAGAAAAAAATATGCCATTTTACATGATTAGTCAAATATATTATGGAAAAAGATCATTTTTTTGAAAAGAAAAAAAATGAAAAAAAGTTGCAATATTGTGAGAAAAAACTGTTGTACAAGAATTTTTGGTAATTTTCTGAGAATTTTTTTTTAATTTACAACAGAATGATGTCATTTTACAATATTAAAGTCAAGTATATTAGGAACAATTTCATTTATTTAGAAAAAAGGTTCTTATGCTCCAATAATTATGTCAGAATATTTTGAGAAAAAATATAAAAGTTACAAGAAAAAAGTTTGCCATTTTAGACCTGCTTGAATGGATTCACAAAGTTTTGGCCTAAATTACAATGAGCACATGTAGAAGACGCTAATTCATTTTCATATTTTTTACATTGTGAGAAAAACTTGGCGAAAAATATTTTTTATGATTAATCATAGGATTAAAGTCAAATATTTAGGGAAACAACTCTCCTCCTCCAAATAAAACCCCGAAATATTGTGAGGGAAAAAAGTTTTACAAGACTTTTGAGGAAATATTTGAAAAAAATATATTTTGAGAAAAACTTTTTTTTATTTTTTATTATGCCATTTACATTTTTATATAGGAAAAGTTCTCTTTGTACAATAATTATGTCAGAATATTTTGAGAATAATAACATTTAGAAGAAAAAATTATGCCATTTTACATGATTAAAGTCAAATATGTTGTGGAAAAAGTTGCACTATTGTGAGAAAAAACTGTTGTATAAGAATTTTTAGTAATCTTCTGAGAAAAAGCTATTTTACAATATTAAAGGCAATATTTTCATTATTTAGAAAAAAAGGAATATTGTGAGAAGAAGTTCTTATTGCACAATTATGTTGGAATATTTTGGAAAAAGGCATTTTTGGGGGGAGGTTGCCATATTGTGAGAAAAGCTGTCATACAATATTTTTTTCCGCAATTTTCTGAAATTTTTTATGTATTTCTAAAGACAAAAATTATGTAATTTACAATATAAAAGTCAAATATATTAGGAAAACATGTATTGTTTTATTTAGAAAAAAAGTTAGTGTAATATTATGACAAGAAGTTCTCATTGTACAATAATTGTCAGAATATTTTGAGAAAAAATAAAATGTACAAGAAAAAAATATGCCATTTTACATAAAGTCAAATACGTTGTGGAAATGTTTGTTTTTTTTAAATAAAAAGTTACAATATTGTGAGAATATTATTTTTATTATATATATTTATTTATTGAGGAAATTATTTTACAAGACAAAAATTGTGTAATTTTACAATATTGAAGTCAAATATATTAGGAAAAATGTCTTATATAGGAAAAGTTCTCATTGTACAAAATTGTCAGAATATTTTGAGAAAAAATATAATAAGAAAAAATGATGCCATTTTACATGACTAAAGTCAAATATATTGTGGAAAAAGTTGCACTATTGTGAGAGAAAACTGTCGTACAAGAATTTTTAGCAATTTTGCTGAGAATAAATTTTATTTCACAACAGAAAAAATAAAACAATGAGCCATTGAGTGTTCACGATATCCATGAGGGGAATTTTGTCAGAAGGATGTGTAACTTATGAATTATTATACATGACTATCTGAGGTTAGTTCCTCCTCTTTTAAGAGTTTACACATTGGGAGGCATTCTTTTCAAGGACCTATCAAAACATGCATCAGTCTCCAAAACAATATAGTTGAGGGTGATACGTTTAATGAAGTCTTCAATGATTGTTTTTGTCATCCTAAACAGAAACCCACATCCTGGCTGCCAAAACGAAGAAAAAGTCAACGCCAAAAATGGTTAAAAAAAAAAGTGATTGAAAGCAAATCTTTATTCAGAAGTCAAACTACAATAAAAATACTTTAAAGTTAAAAAAAAGAGCGCCCCCTTCAGTTTGCCGCCTGCTGGGCCTGCCGGCGGAGCAGCACGTAGATCTTCTCCTTGATCCAGTCCTTGTTGTACGGTTGGTACGTCTGCGTGTCGGTGCGATACCTGCGGGAGGAGGGGGGATGTTACCATCTTGGGCGAGGGGTTTCTATGGCGACGTGGCGGCGCTTACACCAGGCAGCTGAGGTCGGACAGGTCGTCGATGAAGTCGAAGAGCTGGCTGATGTCGTACGTTATGGACGGGCTGTTGGGGTTCATCCTCTTCAAATGCTCCTCGTACATCTTGCACACACCTGGAGTGCCACACCGTCATGTCGGCCAGCCAGGCAAAATGTCACTCCAGCAGCACTGAGATCAAACTCGCCCCAACTACCTCTAGGTGACGTCGCCATTGTCAACACCAACAAAGACGCCGACTCAAAAAAAACTGCTCCAAAGTACGTAAAGTAAGGCTCCGCTTTTCCAAAAAATGTGCTAGCTCGATGCTAATATACATTGGCTTTGCGATTGGTTAGCATTAGCAATTTTACACGGCGGCTTCAACACCTCCAAATTTGTTGATGAAAACTACAACTGGTACTCCCTGATTGTGCGCTGCCGAACATGCTCCTCTGCTCGTTAAAGCAGCAATGTCATGACGACGGAGGGGTGGGGGACCGCTACTTTTTACAGGTGGTATAGTACCGAATATGATTTATTAGTAGCGCGGTACTATATTAGTACTCATATACCGTACAACCCTAATATAGCGTATGATAGTTTGTAAAAATAACAATATATTAGACAACATATATTGTTTTATTTAGAAAAAAAGTTAATGTAATATATTATGACAAGAAGTTCTCATTGTACAATAATTATGTCGGAATATTTTGAGAAAAAATATAAGAATTACAAGAAAAAATTATGCCATTTTACATAGTCAAATATGTTGTGGAAATTTTTTTATTTTTAAAAAAAAATAAAAGTTGCAATATTGTGAGAAAAAGCTGTCATACAACATTTTTTTAATTTACTGAGGAAATTATTTTACAAGACAAAAAAATGTCTAATTTACAATATTGAAGTCAAATATATTAAGAAAAATGTCTTATATTGGAAAACTTCTCATTGTACAATAATTATGTCAGAATATTTTGAGAAAAAATATAACAATTACAAGAAAAAATTATGCCATTTTACATGATTAAAGTCAAATATATTTTGGAAAAATAAAAAAATGTATACATTGTGAGAAAAAAGCTGTCGTACAAAAATATTTTGTAATTTTCTGAGAAAAAAATGTTATTTCACAAAAGAAACTGTAATTTTACAATATTGAAGTCAAATATATTAGGAAAAATGTATTATATAGGAAAAGTTCTCATTGTACAATAATTATGTCGGAATATTTTGAGAAAAAAATATAAAAGTTACAAGAAAAAAGCATAGAGCTACTTGAATGGATTCACAAAGTTTTGGCCTAAATTACAATGAGCACATTATGTAGAAGACGCTAATTCATTTTCAAGTAGATTTCTGAGAAAAGTTGTCATACAATAATTTTTTATAATTTTCTGACGGGAACATTTTTTATTTTAAAGCACAAAAAATATTTAAAATGTCATTTTTGTCTAGAAAAAAGGTTCTCATTGTAGAATAATTGTCGCAATATTTTGAGAAAGTTACAAGAAAAAAGTATGCCATTTCACATGATTAAAGCCAAATATATTAGGAAAATGTATTTTTTTATTTAGGAAACAGTTCTCATTGCACAATAATTATGTCACAATATTTTGAGTGAAAAGAAAAAAATTACAGGAAAAAATTATGCCATTTTACATGATTAAAGTCAAATATATTGTGGAAAAAGTCCTACATTTTTTTTTTTTTTTTAAGTTCAATGTGAGAAAAGTTGTCGGACAAGCCATTTTTATAATTTTCTGAGGGAAAACATTCTTATTTTTCAGGACAAAAATTATGTCATTTTACAATATTAAAGTCAAATATATTAGGAAAAATGTCATTTATCTACAAAAAAGGTTCTCGTTGTAAAATAATTATGTTGGAATATTTTGAGAGAAAAAATAAAAGTTACAAGAAAAAGTCAATTATATTGTGGAAAAAAAAAAGTTGCAATGTTGTGAGAAAAACGCTGTCGTACAAGAATTTTTTGTAATTTTCTTGAGATCAATTTATTTCTTGAGAAAAATTATGTAATTTTACAATGTTAAAGTGAAATATATTAGGAAAAATGTCACTTATCTCGAAAAAAATTTATTCTACAATAATTATGTCAGAATATTTCGAGAGAAAAAATACAACTTCAGAAAAAAATAATGCTATTTTACATGATTAAAGTCAAATATATTGTGGAAAAAGAAAATGTTTGGAAAAAAAGTTGCAATATTGTGAGAAAAAAAACTGTCTAACTGCACTAATTTTCTGAGAAAAACATTTTATTTTGATAAGAGAAAAATCATGTAATTTTACTATTAAAGTCAAATATATTAGTTGGTTTTTTTTATTAATAAGAAAAAAAATTGTTAGTAATATTGTGTGAAGAAGTTCTTATTGCACAATAATTATGTCAGAATATTTTGAGTGAAAAGAAAAAAATTACAAGAAAAAATTATGCCATTTTACATGATTAAAGTCAAATATATTGTGGAAAAAGTCCTACTTTTTTTTTTTTTTTTTTAAAGTTCAATGTGAGAAAAGTTGTCGGACAAGCAATTTTTATAATTTTCTGAGGGAAAACATTCTTATTTTTCAGGACAAAAATGTCATTTTACAATATTAAAGTCAAATATATCATTTATCTACAAAAAAGGTTCTCATTGTAAAATAATTATGTTGGAATATTTTGAGAGAAAAAATAAGTTACAAGAAAAAGTCAATTACATTGTGGAAAAATAAAAAATTTTGTAAAAAAAAGTTGCAAAATTGTGAGAAAAACGCTGTCGTACAAGAATTTTTTGTAATTTTCTTGAGAACAATTTATTTCTTGAGAAAAATTATGTAATTTTACAATATTAAAGTGAAATATATTAGGAAAAATGTCACTTATCTAGAAAAATTTTTATTCTACAATAATTGTCAGAATATTTCGAGAGAAAAAAATAATGCTATTTTACATGATTAAAGTCAAATATATTGTGGAAAAAGAAAATGTTTGGAAAAAAAGTTGCAATATTGTGAGAAAAAAAACTGTCGTGCACTAATTTTCTGAGAAAAACATTTTATTTCGATAAGAGAAAAATCATGTAATTTTACTATATTAAAGTCAAATATATTAGTTTTTTTTTTATTAATCAGAAAAAAAATTGTTAGTAATATTGTGTGAAGAAGTTCTTATTGCACAATAATTATGTTGTAATATTTTGGTGCAAAATTGTGAGAAAAGCGGTCATACAATATATATTTTTTGTAATTTTCTGGAAAAAAAAAAAGAAGATATTTCCCAAGACAAAAATATTAAAGTCAAATATTTTAGGAACACGTGTATTGTTTTATTTAGAAAACAAGTTAGTGTAATATTAAGACAAGAAGTTCTCATTGTACAATAATTATGTCAGCTCGTCACCTTGACTTGCCATTTCAAAGCAAGTTATCCATCAATTTGTACGTACACAAATCAAATAACCAAACGCAAAGACAATAATGTAATGATATTTTATATTTTTACATTCACTGTTACAAGGGCGGCCCTGACTGCGATGTGGCCCTCCATGAAAACAAGTTCCACACCCCTGCTCTAATAATGTGATACAAGAGTGTGTTGATTGACAGTCTAAAAGTAACATGTCTTCCTTCACTCGCTATGTTCGCCCTTTTTATGTATAAAATATAACAATCACAAATCTACATGGCAATCTTGGAGAGAAAAATCGCACTTAGGTTTTTTTCTCAAAATACTGCAGCCCGAATAAACATAAAAGTATCACATTTTGGTCCCTAGTGGCTATTGTTGAATGTTACCACTGACATTGGACAATGTGGAAGTACAACAAGGGAAAAAGTGCACAAGCAAACACTAAAGAAGAGAATGACGGAGAGCTCACCTTCCATGCACTCGTTGACAGATTCATAGTCGGCGTACGTGCGTCCCTCCGGCCTCTTGGTGGGCTGCACCAGCAGGATGGTGTGTGACTATTCAAACATGGACCAAACATGACCACTTGTCATTTTTCACTGACATCTTCATTCAGAAATGGCTTTTTTATTGTCTTGACTCAGATTGTGGCTCCATCTAGTGGTAGGCCAAAGAATCGCTTTATTGACGCCACAACTCCCAAAGGTAAGGGCCATTTATTCTTAACAAAAGACACTTTTT
Source organism: Entelurus aequoreus (assembly GCF_033978785.1). Taxonomy (NCBI): domain Eukaryota; kingdom Metazoa; phylum Chordata; class Actinopteri; order Syngnathiformes; family Syngnathidae; genus Entelurus; species Entelurus aequoreus. Next base: position 40,326,471 of record NC_084753.1, read on the forward strand.
AAAAAAAAAAGTTGGAATATTGTGAGAAAAACTTGACCAAAAATTTTTTTTTTAAATGTCAAATATATATTGTGGAAAAAGTTTTATTTTGGGGGGGGGGGTGAAAAGTTGCAATATTGAGTGAAAAAGATGTGGTACAAGAATTGTTTGTAATTTTCTGAGAAAAAAGTGTTACTTTACAAGACAAATCATGCAATTTTACAATGTTAAAGTCAAATATGAGGAATTTATTTTCTTTTTTCTTAAAAAAAAAAAAAGGCTTGTAATTTCTCATTGTACAATAATTATGTTGGAATATTTTGAGGAAAAAAAGACAAAATTTACAATAAATATTTTACATGATGAAAATCAAATGTATTGTGGAAAAAGACAATTGTTTTTTGGGTGGTAAGTTGTAATATTGTGAGAAAAAACTGTCATACGATCATTTTTAATCATTTTTTGAAAAAAAATATATACTTCCCAAGACGACAATTATGTAATTTTACAATATTAATATCAAATTTATTAGGAAAATTGTCATTTTTTTTCCCGAAAAAAAGTTAGTGTAATATTGTGAGGAAAAAAGTTCTCATTGTGCAATAATTGTCAGAATATTTTGAGAAAAAAAGATAACATTTACAAGAAAAAAATATGCTATTTTACATGATTCAAGTCAAATATATTGTGAGAAAAAACTGTCGTAAGAATTTTTAGTAATCTTCTGAGAAAAGTTATTTCATAAAAGAAAAATTATGTAATTTTACAATATTAAAGGAATGTTTTTATTATTTAGAAAAAAATATATATTGTGAGAAGAAGTTCTTATTGCACAATTATGTTGAAATATTTTGGAAAAAGGCATTATATTTTTGGGGAGGAAAAAGTTGCCATATAAGAATTTGTAATAAGTTTCTGAGAAATGTTATTTTACAAGACAACAATTATGTAATTTTACAATATTAAGGACAAATATATTAGGAAAAATGCAATTTTGTGAAAAAAAAAGTTATAGGTAAATATTTTTAAAGAAAAATATGTACGGGAAAAATGTTATTCTTTTATTTAGGTAAAACTTCTCATTGCACACTAATTTTGTCAGAATATTTTTTTTTAAAAAGATAACATTCACGAGAAAAAAATATGCCATTTCACATAATTAAAGTCAAATATGTTGTGGAAAAAGTTTTATTGTTTGGGGGGTGATAAGTTGCAATATTGAGTGAAAAAGATGTGGTACAAGAATTGTTTGCAATTTTCTGAGAAAAAGTGTAATTTTACAATATTAAAGACAAATATACGTATTAGGAAAAATGCAATATTGTGGGGGAAAAAAGTTCTAAGTTATAATAAAAAACCACAATAAAAATAAATAAATAATACTCTGTGAAGTAAGTTATATTTCATATGGTGAGATGAGTGAGATTATTTTGAAAATGAATGGATGGATGAGATAAATTCAGAATGTTTATCATGGTTCTTCTTCTTTGTACTTTGTAAACACTTTAAGTTTGAAGAGTTTCTTTAAGTGGATCATATTAGTACATTGTTTGATTGCTTTGCTTAGTCCATTCCATCATTTAATTCCACATACTGATATACTGAAGGTCTTAAGTGTTGTATGTGCGTACAAATGGTTTAAATTACATTTTTCTCTACGATTATATTTCTCCTTTTGTTGAGAAGAATTGTTGTATATTCTTGGCTAGCAGGTTATAGTTTGTTTTGTGTATAATTTTAGCTGTTTGCAAATTCACTATGTCGTGGAAATTCAGTATTTTTGATTCAATAAATAAAGTGTTTGTATGTTCTCTATATACAACATTATGTATTATTATAACCGATCTTTTTTGTAACACCGTTAATGAATTAAGTGTACTTTTGTACTTATTTCCCCATATTTCTACACAATAACTCAGATATGGTAACACTAGCGAGCAGCAGAGAATATGAAGTGATTTTTGGTCTAGAACATCCATCCATTTTCTACCGCTTGTCCCTTTTGGGGTCGCAGGAGCCTATCTCAGCTGCATTCGGGCGGAAGGCGGGGTACACCCTGGACAAGTCGCCACCCCATCGCAGGGCTTAGTGTATACACCAAACCAAAAATAGTAATTTAGTATATACAACAAACCAAAAAAGTAGTAACTTAGTATTTACAACAAACCAAAAAAGTAGTAATTTAGAATATGTGTACAGTTCCACTAATGGACATTGGAGTGTTACTTTCAAAGGCAAAATTAAAGTATTGCTAGAAACATAATTTTATATGGGACTTTATTGTATTATATGTATAGTACATGTTCCAAAAAGCATAAAACACAGTATATTTAAATATACTAAATGTAAAAAAGGGAATAAATATTCAAAATAATCTAGTTTGGTTACACCATCATGAGCGCAACACAAGGTTGTAAAAGTTTCAACTACAAATCTAAATAAGATGTCAAAAGCAGACTGAAATCAAATACACACAGCTTAAAGATTGATCAATACCTATTTATGATGATTTATCAAAATATATAAGAAATATACCCGAACAGAACGCTCATGATGGTTACACCAAAAAGTAACGCTATGAATTGCGTTTTTCCAAGATTTTGGGGCATTTTTATGTTATTTCCAAGCATCTCCTTTTTATTATCGTTGATTTTAAATGGTCAAACTAATGCATATTATATATGCATGCCTAGTAAACAAACAAAAAAATCATATTTATTTTGATTGTTACATTTTGAAGTACATTTGTGCAGGTGAGTGTGAATGTACCCATTACCAGAGCTGTACACATATACAAAAAAGGTGTAACTTAGTATATACAACAAACCAAAAAAGTAGTAATTTAGTATATACAACATACCAAAAAAGTAGTAAATTAGTATATACAAAAAAACAAAAAAGTAGTAACTTAGTATATACAAAAAAAGTAGTAACTTTGTATATACACCAAACCAAAAAAGTAGTAACTTAGTATATACACCAAACCAAAAAAGTAGTAACTTAATATATACAACAAACCAAAAAAGTAATAATTTAGTATATACAACAACCAAAAAAGTAGTATCTTAGTATATACACCAAACCAAAAAAGTAGTAATTTAGTATACACAACAACCAAAAAAGTAGTATCTTAGTATATACAACAAACCAAAAAAGTAGTAACTTAGTATATACAACAAACCAAAAAAGTAGTAATTTAGTATATACAACAAACCAAAAAAGTAGTAATTTCGTATATGCAACAATCCAAAGAAGTAGTAATTTAGTATACACAACCAAAAAAGTAGTATCTTAGTATATAGACCAAACCAAAAAAGTAGTATCTTAGTATATACAACAAACCAAAAAAGTAGTAACTTAGTATATACAACAAACCAAAAAAGTTGTAATTTAGTATATACAACAAACCAAAAAAGTAGTAATTTCGTATATGCAACAAACCAAAGAAGTAATAATTTCGTATATATAAAACAAACCAAAAAAGTAGTATCTTAGTTTATACAACAAACCAAAAAAGTAATAATTTCGTATATACAACAAACCAAAAAAGTAGTAATGTAGTATATACAACAAACCAAAAAAGTAATAATTTCATATATACAACGAACCAAAAAAGTAACTTAGTATATGTTTTGCTTTATTCATGATTGACGTGTTTCTTGCTACTTTATGTTGTATATTTTTTTACATGAGATTTCCAGTTCGTTTTATCATCAATCATTATATACCTAGACACTTACTCTTTCAATTTATATTCAGTCAATTTGTATTCGTGTTTGACTTTCTCTTCTACTTCTACCAAATAGCATTATTTTAGTTTTACTGAGATTCAAAGATAGCTTTGATTGATTAATTGCAACTTGTATTAGTATATTGCACAGTAAGTACATATTCCGTACAATTGACCACTAAATGGTAACAAGTTTTTCCAACTTGTTTAGGTCGGGGTCCACGTTAATCCACTCATGGTAGCTGACAATTTAACGGCGTGTTTTGCAAATGACAAATAATCATAACGTAATTAAATAATAACAATATGTATGTGTAGGTCTTTATGTGGTGTTTATTCAGCTAAACACCACACGTTTATGCTAACATGTTTATGCTAACATTAGCGGACTGCTATCAAGTTTCGCGAGTCACATTCATTGAAATTGATAAAACGACATAAACACATCAGTTTAACATTTAGAAAGGATCGTTCTCTAAGCGCAGCACACCTACCATGCTTTAAATGTAGTTTCCGCTCGCTTTGTTGGGAGTTTTCTTCGTAACTTCAAACCGTCTGCGTCTTTAACACGAATTGACCTTGTGACACCGGAAGTACAATGTGAAGAGGTCAAAAATAATTATTCCAATTGTTTTTAGAAATTAGATTTTGCTCGATATTTAAATCAATAATTATTTTTTTAAATTTTTTTTTTACCGTTTATTTAGGGATATTTCATTTGAACATTATATCGTAGTCGTGGGTACCATAGACTTCTTATAAGTAGACGCAGCATTGGTTGCTGTGACGTGAGAAATTGGGCCGCCATCTTGAAGTGGTGATGAGGAGCCGGCGAGCAGCCTAAACTGACAGTTGACAGGTAGAAAACAAAGATGAGCGGACTGTTGAAAATAGGAATCGGGGGATTACTTTTCACAAGTAAGATTTAACATTAACGTACTATTGGTTGTATTTTGTGAAAAGAATATTACCACAGAGTTGAGAAGGAGCAAAGATCTTCAATAGTACTGAAATCGTAGCCGCTAGCAATACAAGAGTATGAGCATAATAGCTTGTCAATTAAATTAATTCAATTTAAAAATGTCATACTTGAATAACATAAAGTTGAAATAAATGATGTAGATAAAGATTTACCATGAATTGATTAATGCGGACCCCGACTTAAAGGCCTACTGAAATGAATTTTTTGTATTTAAACGGGGATAGCAGATCCATTCTATGTGTCATACTTGATCATTTCGCGATATTGCCATATTTTTGCTGAAAGGATTTAGTAGAGAACATCGACGATAAATTTCGCAACTTTTGGTCGCTGATAAAAAAAAGGCTTGCCTGTACCGGAAGTAGCGTGACGTCGTAGGTTGAAAGGCTCCTCACATTTCCCCATTGTTTAAACCAGCAGCGAGAGCGATTCGGACCGAGAAAGCGACGATTACCCCATTAATTTGAGCGAGGATGAAAGATTTGTGGATGAGGAAACGTGAGAGTGAAGGACTAGAGTGCAGTGCAGGACGTATCTTTTTTCGCTCAGACCGTAACTTAGGTACAAGGGTTCATTGGATTCCACACTTTCTCCTTTTTCTATTGTGGATCACGGATTTGTATTTTAAACCACCTCGGATACTATATCCTCTTGAAAATGAGAGTCGAGAACGCGAAATGGACATTCACAGTGACTTTTATCTCCACGACAATACATCGGCGAAGCACTTTAGCTACGGAGCTAACGTGATAGCATCGGGCTTAACTGCAGATAGAAACAAAATAAATATATGTTAGCTAACTAGACAATCAGATGGACAGTGGCTATATAGTATTATACAAGTCTAAATTTAGTCTAGTTTTCCAACCCAATTTTGTGGAGCCAGCCTTCGTGAAATGTGTCACTTGTCTTTTTTGTGTCATCATGCCTTCAGTGTGCATATTGTATATAGTTCTCTGCAAACGTATGAAATGTTCTATTTTGTCTTCGTTATTTTGTCAGAATGCACCATAATGCTTCATTTGTATGTGAAAATTACAAAGAAATCTTCTGGGGAGGATGACCCCCCTACAGGGGTTTGGTTTACAAACTTTCAGCCCCACCTAAAACAAAATCCACTAGCCGCCACTGATTATGATGTGTTCTCATTTTAGGCAAAGTATAAGATAATACTTTCTTAACAGTATAATTGTAACCAGGAATAAGTCTTCAAGTAACAATATTCAAATACTAACATTCATCAATCAATCAATCAAAGTTTATTTATTTAGCCCTTAATCACAAGTGTCTCAAAGGGCTGCACAAGCCACAATGACATTATTAATTAAATATCATGAACCATTTTTGTATTTTTTTCTTCAATTTTAAAAAGAAATTAACAGGAAAAAAGTTGGCTTTTCATAGTTAGGCGTTTTTTTTATAGTGTTTGTTTGTGTGCGCGCTTGAGGAGCATCTTCGCTACACGTCTTAAAGTCGAGAGTGTTGTATTAGTACTTATACAGCTATAACCAAATGAGACACACTTTGGTTTCTTTTTACACTTGTAAAACTGTGAAGAACGTTCAAAAGTGACTTGAAACATTGCCTTATAAAATAATAAAGTAATTATAATGGACACATCCTGACCCTGGAACGGACTATTTTATTCATGTAAAAATGCACAAATAATCACTTTAAACTATTTGTAAAAATACATACAAAAACAAGCTTCAAAATAGATCAAATAAATAAAAAAAATACTAATAAAATAGAAAAAAATTACTTTATAGCAACAAACACTAAAAAGAAATTAACGGGAAAAAAGTTGGCTTTTTATAGTCAGTCATTTTTTCTATAGTGTTTTATTGTGTAAAAATGCACTAATAATCACTTTAAATACCCATAATTATGACAAGATTAAACTATTTGTAAAAATAAATTTAAAAACAAGCTTCTAAATAGATCAAAAAATAAAACATAATAAAATAGAATGTTTTTATAATTTATAGCAACAAATGCTTATATTTGTTTATTTATTTGTTGACTAAACCTTTCAAACCATTGTTGGGTAAAACATAATTTGGTTTTATTCTGAATCCAGTGAAACAGATTGATGGTTTTAGCTGATATAAAGACTTTCAGGTGTTTGTATATGTTTATGTTGAAGTATTTGGCAGACGCTTTTATCCAAAGCGATGAAGTATTTGGCAGACGCTTTTATCCAAAGCGACATTCATAAAAAATACATATAAAACAATGACTGTAAACATGATCATTTAAGGGAAGAACGTAATACAAAATATCAATACAAAGTGTCAAGACAGAATAAACTCTCTGCTGCTGCAGCAACAGAGATAGTCTATAGATATATAGATATCTAATTTATTCATATATTGTTTATGTAGGATATACATATTTATACATAACCTAATCACATTGTTTCTTCAAATTAAAAATAGCTGGCCATTTTTTTCCCCTTCTCTTGGATTATATTCCCGGTTTTGATCTCGGACGTCTGGTCACTTATAGCATATAAGAATATTCTATTACTGTCAAGCATTGATTGATTGATTGAAACTTTTATTAGTAGATTGCACAGTACAGTACATATTCCGTACAATTGACCACTAAATGGTAACACCCGAAAAAGTTTTTCAACTTAAGTCGGGGTCCACTTAAATTGATTCATGATACAGATATATACTATCATCATAATACAGTCATCACACAAGATAATCATCAGAGTATATACATTGAATTATTTACAATATTTAAAATCCGGGGTGTGGGATGTGGAGGGGGGTGGTTAGGTTTGGTTGATATTAACACTTCAGTCATCAACAATTGCATCATCAGAGAAATGGACATTGGAACGGTGTAGGACTGACTTGGTAGGATATGTACAGCAAGTAGTGGACATGGAGAGAGAGAGAGAGATCAGAAAGCATAATAATAAGTATCTACATTTGATTATTTACATTTGATTACATTATTTACAATCCGGGGAGGTGGGATGTGGAAGGGAGGGTGTTAGTTTAGGTTTGAAGTTGCCTGGAGGTGTTATTTTAGTGCGTTTTTGAAGGAGGATAGAGATGCCCTTTCTTTTACACCTGTTGGGAGTGCATTCCACGTGGTTAGTGGAGCTCCCCCTGGTGTTGTGGTTATGGCGGTCATTTACGTTAACATGTGTCCCTTATCATAGCTACATGTATGACAAAAAACCGTGTGAAAAATCAGTGGTATTCAGTGAGGTAAGATGAATTAAATGCGCTGACAGTTCATTGCTCCTGCCAAATGAATTGCACTGAGTGGAGCGGATCACCACTCCAAGATGGCGGCCCCGCGTCTCGTCAGCGCCAGTAGACAGTAGCGCTCGATGCTGCGTACCCTTATAAGATGTCTATGGTGGGACACATTATGTTTTTTTAACCTGTTTTTTTTAGATAATATAAGATAATGTGTTCAAAATTAGGAGTACTTCAACATTTCAGCATCAACAAGTTAAATTAGCAGATTTTGACACGACAATGAGCAATAAAGTTTGTAAAAAAAAAAAAAAAAAAACCTACACCGGAAGTGGGTTGAGAAGACAGGAAGAACAAAGAAGGAAAGTACCCCGGTTCAAAACACACCACCCTTCTTATTTATCACTGTTCGTTTTCGGTAAGTTCATTTAATCTAAGCATTTTTTTTACGTTCAAGAATATTATTTCATTGGTTTTTTTTTAAGGCTGCTCGTTGTGCTGCTATGTCATCGTTAGCTAACTAGCTTGCTTAGCAACACGCGCGATGTTCTTATTCTTAGTAGCTTGGTCGATACAAGCTCAACAATCTCTGCAGGAAATAGGATTAAAACCCAATAAATATTCAATGAACGACTTTCAAACATGTCGCAATGTGTATAGTTCTGTAACTCAAGTGCCGGCCAAATAACCATTCACACTTAATATAATATCGAATGTATTTACATTGACACACCTTGTCCAACATGGCTGAAAAGCAACACTACAAAATAGCTACATTTGCTAGAAACAACGCTTTTATTTCTGTATTTAGAGTCGCCGTTTTCTACATGTTTTTATTACTATTTTTATTTTTTAACTAGCAAAATTATTGTTTATTGAGTATGTCATAGTCAGCTCTACATCATACATGTAGTACAAAATATAAATCCTTATCTCCATTGAACAGTCTTGTGCTCAATGGCAATATTATTATTTCACATAAAATAAAATTGAATTAAATTTAACATATCTCAAAAGGGTAATGGGAAGAAGTATAAACTTGTTGAACCCCCCCCCCCCCTTTTTTTTTTTTTTACACAGTTACTTTAATTTAGGGGTGTCCAAAGTGCGGCCCGGGGGCCATATGCGGCCCGCAGCTAATTGTTTACCGGCCCGCCACACATTCTGGAAATGCTATTGCAAAAATAAAAAATAAACATTAACTAGAAAAAGTTGCAATGTTGACACAAAGCTGCCATGCAGGCTGTTTTTATTATTTTGTCTATCTTTATTTTTCTTTTTTTTGCTATTGCTTAAAAAAAATAAAAAAATCAATGTTATAATGAATTATTCAAGGCTCCAATTATTTCAAATATGTCACTTTAAAAAAAAAATGTGGAAAATATTGCATATATTGTGTGGTTGCCATACAAAAACATCGTTTTCTTTGACAAAAGAGCATAAAACAAACAAAATAATAGTTCAAACGTAAAATTGACAGATATATCTGAAGTTGATCTCGTAACTTAAGTGTTGAAAGTATTAAAAAAAACTAATACAAATGTATCACTTTGAGTGGGGCACCTTTTGTATTCTAAATATATTTAATGGGATTTAATTGATCTTTTCACTGTGATTACTCAAAAATAACAATGAATTAATATCAATGGTGTCTTGCATTATTGATGTTTTTAAGGCTCTAATTACTTCACATCAAACATTGCTTTCTGAATGTTTTGGGCAGTGGGGGAAATACTGCATATTTCACTTTTATTATAAAAAACAAAGTTGTCTTGACAGAAAAGGCATAAAACCTTTTTGGTTTTTTAAATTTTATATTAACCTGAAGTTGATATACTGTAGAGATTTACTGTAAGCGTTAAATAAAAAAAATAATTGGACTTGTTTTTAACATTTTAATGACTTAGACCCTTCATGGTCCCCGGGAGCCCTAAAGGTAAAAAGTTAATATATTTTGTAATGGTTTGAAAATGGGAAATTAGGTTTTAGAATGGCCTTCCCAAAGTTCTGACTTAAACGTGTGGACAATGCTGAAGAAACAAGTCCGTGTCAGAAAACCAACAAATTTAGCTGAACTGCACCAATTTAGTCAAGAGGAGTGGTGAAATATTCAAGCAGAAGCTTGTGGATGGCTACCAAAAGCGCCTTATTGCAGTGAAACTTGCCAAGGGACATGTAAGCAAATATTAACATTGCTGTATGTATACTTTTGACCCAGCACATTTGCTCACATTTTCAGTAGACCCATAATAAATTCATAAAAGAAGCAAACTTCATGAAGGTTTTTAGTGACCAACAAGTATGTGCTCCAATCACTACATCACGAAAAAATAAGAGTTGTAGAAATGATTGGAAACTCAAGACAGCCATGACATCATGTTCTTTACAAGTGTATGTACACTTTTGAGCGCGACTAAGTCGTCACATCCGAGTGAGCAGCCACTTTAAAGTTACTTCCTTGTGCTCGTGTCATTATAATCTCTCGTGTCTGCGGTAATAAATGATCGGATCCGTCACTCGCTCATCTTTCCGTGTTCTCCCTCTCTTCAGGCCGTGCATGTGAGGGTGAGCCCATCCGAACATGGCGAACAGTGCGCAAGATGTGGAAAACAACCTGGTGAGTACGCGGGACGGTCTTTGTGTGTGGGGAAATGTGTTGAGTAACGGTTTCCTCAGAGACGACACTGACTTGCAGCAAGTGCAGTGTTTCCCATAAACTGCCAAGATACCTGTGGCGGTGGGGGCGTGGTCACCATGACAACATCGAGTAATTTGCATAATTTACTACAATGATTTGATTTTCTCTAAAAAGGCTAAAAAAATGTATACTTACTAATTAATAATAACAGTTATGTTTTAAACGTCCATCCATCCATCCATTTTACAATACAATTACAACACTTTATGTACATATTTATATACAGATTTGAACAATAAGTTATTCACTGAAATATATTTATTAATTGTGGTTCTTACAAAAAATATATCTTATAAAAATAAGCTAAAATGTCTCTTAAAGCTCTGCCCCTTTAATTAGTGCATACTAAATAATGTAACTTTAGCCTACTACTACAACCATATTATTTACCAGCAACATAAAGTGAAACAGAGGCAGAGGTGTCCTGCCGCAGTCAGTAACAAATAAACAGAAAACAGTAGTGGTGGTAGATAGACACAGAGATTCATCAAACATCTGATCCACTGAACAAAGAGCTCCAAAAATCTTGAACTTTAGACTGCCATCAGTTTTACTCCCTACACTTAACCATGTGTTTCCTACTGCCTGCAGACTTTGCACCCTTTGTTATATACACATGTTGTGTTTCTAATATAAATACATTTAATAAAGTCAAATACAAATAAGGCAACAAGAGAAGTATCCTACACTTCTCTTTT
>NC_084753.1:40345281-40415281 GCF_033978785.1 Entelurus aequoreus
GGTTGGCAAGTATGCCATGTAGTCATTTTCTATATCGCACAGAGACAAACCCGTGATATATCCAGTATAGACTGAAGCAAGCGATCCTGCCTCAGAAGCAGCCAATGAGGTGTCAAGTTTGAAGTCACGTGACACAGGTCTTGCAAAACAGCATAAAAAAAAAGGCAGTTAACTGGGCTACTTGGGCACGATACAACATACTAAACACTTTACCGCTGGATGTTTTCAAAAAACAGAATTTTTTTCCAATGAAATTGTCAACATAATGTGATGTTAAAGGCCTACTGAAATGAATTTTTTTTATTTAAACGGGAACAGCAGATCCATTCTATGTGTCATACTTGATCATTTCGCGATATTGCCATATTTTTGCTGAAAGGATTTAGTAGAGAAAATCGACGATAAAGTTCGCAATAGCAGATCCATTCTATGTGTCATACTTGATCATTTCGCGATATTGCCATATTTTTGCTGAAAGGATTTAGTAGAGAAAATCGACGATAAAGTTCGCAACTTTTGCTCGCTGATAAAAAAAAGCCTTGCCTGTACCGGAAGTAGCGTGACGTCACAGGAGCTAGTATTCCTCACAATTCCCCGTTGTTTACAATGGAGCGAGAGAGATTCGGACCGAGAAAGTGACGATTACCCCATTAATTTGAGCGAGGATGAAAGATTCGTAGATGAGGAACGTTACAGTGAAGGACTTGAGAGGCAGTGATGGACGTATCTTTTTTCGCTCTGACCGTAACTTAGGTACAAGCTGGCTCATTGGATTCCACACTCTCTCCTTTTTCTATTGTAGATCACGGATTTGTATTTTAAACCACCTGGGATACTATATCCTCTTGAAAATGAGAGTCGAGAACGCAAAATGGACATTCAGTGCCTTTTATCTCCACGACAATACATCGGCGAAATGCTTTAGCTACGAGCTAACGTGATAGCATCGTGCTTTAACTGCATATAGAAACAAAAAAAATAAACCCCTGACTGGAAGGATAGATAGAAAATCAACAATACTATTAAACCGTGGACATGTAAATACACGGTTAATTCTTTCCAGGCTGGCGAAGGTTAACAATGCTGTGCTAACGACGCCATTGAAGCTAACTTAGCAACCGGACCGCACAGAGCTATGCTAAAAACATTAGCTCTCCACCTACGCCAGCCCTCATCTGCTCATCAACACCCGTGCTCACCTGCGTTCCAGCGATCGGCAGAAGAACGAAGGACTTCACCCGATGCGTTTGGCGGCCCGGAGACGTAGGAAGTCAAGGTGAGGTCGCCGGCTAGCGCGTCTGCTCTCCAACAAAGTCCTCCTGGTTGTGTTGCTGTAGTCCGCTGCTAATACACCGATCCCACCTACAACTGTCTTCTTTGCAGCCTTCATTGTTCATTAAACAAATTGCAAAAGATGTCCAGAATACTGTGGAATTATGAAATGAAAACAGAGCTTTTTGTATAGGATTCTACGGGGTACCATAACTTCCGTTACTCTGACTTCGTCACGCGCATACGTCGTCATACCGCGACGTTTCAGCCGGATATTTCCCGGGAAATTTTAAATGTCACTTTATAAGTTAACCCGGCCGTATTGGCATGTGTTGCAATGTTAAGATTTCATCATTGATATATAAACTATCAGACTGCGTGGTCGGTAGTAGTGGCTTTCAGTAGGCCTTTAAAAAAATTCAGTTACATAACATGCACCGTCAAAAAAAAAATGTCCGTAATAAAGACAGAAATTAACCTCCATAAAGACATAACACACACGCGTGCATTAGCTCGGTGTGTGGTCAGCTGATGATAGCGGTTTAGCTACTAGCATTAGCGAGCATTGAATTACGTATATTCTGTTTGCAATTTGTTAGTCGTTCTTTAGTGTATGTGTACCAAACAACGGTGAGTAACAAGGCCAAACACATTTTCTCGGATCAGCGAGCAATTTTTATTCATATTCACTCATATGTTCTGGTACACCACTAATGGTAATGGAACCATGTGCCCCTTTAACTAAGGCCAATGGGGGTTTTTTTGGACTTAGTGCTGATTAGAGACCTCAGCAGCTATTTTGCATTTGTGGACCACCCAGGAGAAAAGGACCATAACCTGCAAGACGTACACAACATATCCGCTCGTTGCAGGGACAATTAATTACACAACCAGAGTCTTCGTGAGCTAACTCGAGGGACGGGCCGACGCGGCGGTGCGGTCAAGTGAACGGGCGTGGCTTGCCGAACATTTAGGAGTAGTATGAAATGTCTTAAATAACATTTTTGTTATTAACATTGAAGAACATAACACACACGTGCAGTCATACATATAAACACAGTAATGCCTACTGCAAACATTCACTATCAGAATGTATATCCTATCATAACACCAACATGACTGCAAATTGTTATTGCCTCTCTAGGACTGCTTTTATATGCGTGCACGCATGCTACCTGCGTACCAGACAGGCAGGAACGCCAGGCAATTTCCCCCCCCTATATAATTATATATTATTACATAGTATAGACCAGGGGTCACCAACCTTTTTGAAACCAAGAGCTACTTCTTGGGTACTGATTAATGCGAAGGGCTACCAGTTTGATACACACTTAAATAAATTGCCAGAAATAGCCAATTTGCTCAATTTACCTTTAACTCTATGTTATTATTAATAATTAATGATATCTACACTTAATTGAACGGTTTAAAAGAGGAGAAAACACGAAAAAAATGACAATTAAATTTTGAAACATAGTTTATCTTCAATTTCGACTCTCTAAAATTCAAAATTCAACCGAAAAAAAGAAGAGAAAAACTAGTTAATTCGAATCTTTTTGAAAAAATTAAAAAAATAATTTATGGAACATCATTAGTAATTTTTCCTGATTAAGATTAATTTTAGAATTTTGATGACATGTTTTAAATAGGTTAAAATCCAATCTACACTTTGTTAGAATATATAACAAATTGGACCAAGCTATATTTCTAACAAAGACAAATCATTATTTCTTCTAGATTTTCCAGAACAAAATTTTTAAAAGAAATTCAAAAGACTTTGAAATAAGATTTACATTTGATTCTACAGATTTTCTAGATTTGCCAGAATAATTTTTTTGAATTTTAATCATAATAAGTTTGAAGAAATATTTCACAAATATTCTTCGTCGAAAAAACAGAAGCTAAAATGAAGAGTTAAATTAAAATGTATTTATTATTCTTTACAATAAAAAAAATAAATTTACTTGAACATTGATTTAAATTGTCAGGAAAGAAGAGGAAGGAATTTAAAAGGTAAATAGGTATATGTGTTTAAAAATCCTAAAATCATTTTTAAGGTTGGATTTTTTCTCTAAAATTGTCTTTCTGAAAGTTATAAGGAGCAAAGTAAAAAAATAAGGAATTTATTTAAACAAGTGAAGACCAAGTCTTTAAAATATTTTCTTGGATTTTCAAATTCTATTTGAGTTTTGTCTCTCTTAGAATTAAAAATGTCGGGCAAAGCGAGACCAGCTTGCTAGTAAATAAATACAATTTAAAAAATAGAGGCAGCTCACTGGTAAGTGTTGCTATTTGAGCTATTTTTAGAACAGGCCAGTGGGCTACTCATCTGGTCCTTACGGGCTACCTGGTGCCTGTGGGCACCGCGTTGGTGACCCCTGGTATAGACCAGGGGTGGCCACACTTTCTCTGCAGGCCAGCTACTTTTCAATTGTCCAAGTGGAGGGGATCTACCTCGTTCAAATATATCATTTATATTGATTGATTTATAAAAGAGGTTAACAAGTTATAGGTGTTTACTGATAATACAAGCATGTTTAACATTCCTTTCTTTCATGAAGACAAGAATATAAATTGGTGTATTACCTGATTCACCTTTGCATTCACCTTTCCCTATTTACTATCTCGTCTGAGAATAAACAATCTGTATTCGGATTACAGATAACTACCGTATTTTCCGGACCATAAAGTGCACTGGATTATAAGGCGCACTGCCGATGAATGGTCTATTTTCGATCTTTTTTAATATATACTGCGCATTAAAGGCCTACTGAAATGAATTTTTTTTATTCAAACGGGAATAGCAGATCCATTCTATGTGTCATACTTGATCATTTCGCGATATTGCCATATTTTTGCTGAAAGGATTTAGTATAGAACAACGACGATAAAGATCGCAACTTTTGGTATCTGATAAAAACAACCCTTACCCCTACCGGAAGTAGCGTGACGTCACAAGACAAAGGATTCCTCACAATTCCGCTTTGTTTACAATGGAGCGAGAGACATTCGGACCGAGAAAGCGACGATAACCCCATTAATTTGAGCGAAGATGAAAGATTCGTGGATGAAGAACTTTAGAGTGAAGGACTAGAGTGTAGTGCGGGGTGTATTTTTTTCCGCTCTGACCGTAACTTAGGTACAAGCTGGCTCATTGGATTCCACACTCTCTCCTTTTTCTATTGTGGATCACGGATTTGTATTTTAAACCACCTCAGATACTATATCCTCTTGAAAATGAGAGTCGAGAACGCGAAATGGACATTCACAGCGACTGAACATGTAAATAAACGGTAAATAATTTTCAGCTTTGCGAAGCTAAAAAAATAGAAGCTAACGTGATAGCAGGCTCAAATGCAGATAGAAACAAAATAAAAAAAAACCCTGACTGGAAGGATAGACAGAAGATCAACAATACTATTAAACCATGAACATGTAAATACACGGTTAATAATTTTCAGCTTGGCGAAGCTAAAAAAAATAGAAGCTAACTTAGCTACGGAGCTAACGTGATAGCATCAGTCTCAAATGCAGATAGAAACTAAATTAAAAAAAACCCTGACTGGAAGGAAAAGACAGAAGATCAACAATACTATTAAACCATGAACATGTAAATACACGGTTAATAATTTTCAGCTTGGCGAAGCTAAAAAAAAATAGAAGCTAACTTAGATGCGGCGGCGGCGGGCGTTGTACGTTTTTGACGACACCCGGGCCACCATCAGAGTCGGCAAGAAACATATATTTCCCCAAAGTTACGTACGTGACATGCACATATCGACACGCACGTACGGGCAAGCGATCAAATGTTTGGAAGCCAAAGCTGTACTCACCGTAGTGCGTCTGCTATCCTGCTCAAAACACAACACAACCTCCTGGTGTTGGTGTTGCTACAGCTAGCCGCTAATACACCGATCGCACCTACAACTTTCTTATTTGCAGTCTCCATTGTCCATTAAACAAATTGCAAAAGATTCACCAACACAGATGTCCAGAATACTGTGGAATTTTGTCGAAGAAAACAGAGCTATTTGAATTGGGTCCAAACACTTCCCTTGACCTCGTGACGTCACGCGCATACGTCATCATACCGCGACGTTTTCAAGCGGAAGTTTCCCGGGAAATTTCAAATGTCACTTTATAAGTTAACCCAGCCGTATTGGCATGTGTTGCAATGTTAAGATTTCATCATTAACATATAAACTATCAGACTGCGTGGTCGGTAGTAGTGGCTTTCAGTAGGCCTTTAAAGGAGTCATCATATTATTTTTTTTTTCTAAATGTAAAACACTTCCTTGTGGTCTACATAATATTTGATAGTGGTTCTTTGGTCAAAAAGTTGCATAGATTATGTTTTACAGACCATCTTCAAGCCGCTTTCTGACAGTCTCTTCAGGATTTACGTGGCTCACCTTCGACGTCATCTTTGTTGTAGCGGTGTAGCGTGCAAGGACGGGAGTGGAAGAAGTGTCACAAGATGACGCTAACTGTTTTAATGACTTTATTCGAAGATGTCAGGTTCAAACACTGATGACATCTATTAAACAAGACAAGAAGCAAGGAATTAAACAGAGACAGAATTAAATTTGGCTCAATTGAGGAGAGACGTCTGGCCTGTACTCACTACGCTCTGGCGAAAAATTGAACGCTTCCTCTTTTATTTGGACATGGCAACAGCTGTTTCTAAGGTACAGGGGTCGTAAACAGCCATCGCCTTTGGTTACAACAGTTCAAAGAAAAGGTCGTAAAACAGTTCAAAGAAGAGGTCCCTGGAGGGGAGTCAGGTCCTGCTTCCTCTTCGCTTTGTAGTTGTCGGGTCAAAACAATTGCTTTCTGTTGATTACAAGACATAAAAGACAGAGAACACCTTCATGTTGCTTCCCATCCTACACAGTGGAGTTTTACAAGCCTTCTTCTTGGTAGGTTCAAAGACGGCTTGTGTCCTCTCGCCGGGAACTCATGGCAACACAAAGTTTTGTGATAACTTAGATACAATTATTCTAACACAATCAAGAACGGAGCAGCATCTCCTCATCCGGAAACAACAACAAAGCCGGATGGATGTTAGCTGCTAGCTGGATAGCCATGTCTTAAAGCACCTCTTCCTGAGGGCGTTTCAGTGTTATAACTTCACCTTTATCTTTAGGTTTTAGACCAAAATGCGTCCATTCTCCCTTTTCTGTCCACACACTGTGTCTGCTTGTAAGTACTCCGTGTGTGTGCACTGCCGAACATGCTCCTCTACTCGTAAAACCAGCAATGTGACGCGCCGTCATTTTTAGAGGCGGTATAGTACCGAATATGATTGATTAGTATCGCCGTACTATACTAGTACTGGTACACCGTACAACCCTACCTCGCACGTTTTCTTCCTTTTGTCATTTCTTCTACTCGCGCATATGCGAGTGAAATGCTCGCCCTGAGAGATTATTGAATGCCTTCTTTTTGCGATGCTCCCTTGTGGACAGGACCAACAGGAGGCCAACGGCGCCCCAGAGCACCCTCAGCAGCACCAAGGGGCCGGTATGACCAGCGCTCGGTCCAGGAGGGGCCCGGGGACCGGAGCAGGTGACGGCGGATCGGCGGGCGGTGCGAGCGGCCCGGAGCAGAACGGCCAGGCGCCGTCCAGCAGGCCCGCCCGTGTGGTGGAAGCGGAGGACGACGAGGAGGAGGAGCTGACGCTGAAATACGGCGCCAAGCACGTCATCATGCTTTTCGTGCCCGTCACGCTCTGCATGGTGGTCGTCGTGGCGACCATCAAGTCCGTCAGCTTCTACACGCAGAAAGACGGCCAGAGACTGTGAGTGTTTACAATTTTTCACCTTAAACGCGGTTCATCTCCCGCGCCACAAGATGGAGATAACGCGTCGTGTCATAAGTCATTTTTAGATGTCACATCTTTCTCTTGTGGTATTTTTATTAATATCAGTATTTGTTTTCTTGCACTCTGACACTAAATACTAACAGGGTTTCCCCTCAGATACCTTTGGCGGTGGGGGCGTGGTCAGTATGACGTCATCACATTATTTGCTATGATGCATATATTTACTTTAAAAAGTCAAAACAAATGTATACATACATTTAAAACAAAATTGTAATTAATTATAATATTAACATATAAACTTTTTTTTTTAAAAATAATATAGTTTTGCTCTATTTTTCAATCGCTTATTGTACAATGTACTTTGTTGAAAATGTTTTTCTTTCCACTTCCAATTCTTTTAGTCTTTATTTTTTATTTTAATGAAAAAGGACTGGCAACAAATCTAGCATCTATTTCTGCTCTTGATTTGATTTTTATTAAGGATCCCCATTAGCTGGTTGCCACAACAACCCACTAGTCTTCCTGGGGTCCACAAACTCAATACAATTACAAGTAAAAGCATATAATTATAACTACACAATACAGAAACAAATAAAAGCATCAACAAGCGAACCATTTACAGTTGTTGTCGACTGTGGTACAAAATACAGGAAAAACACGCACTCTCCAAAAAACCTCCTAAAACAAAAATAAAGAGGTGCACGGCAAAACGTGTTCTTAAAGAAAAAGCAATGCCAGCAACACTCGTGTCCTTTCTAATGATTGTAATACAAACTGTGCAGGCGCTACCAAACACAGGCCGCTTTCGAAAATGTCTTCGTCAGTTGGCACACGGGTGTTGCTGGCCTTGGTATTGTAGACCAGAGGTGTCAAAGTCGTTTTCACTGAGGGCCATATCGCAGTTATGTTTGGCCCCTGTGAATACTATAATTACACTATTTTTTGTGTATTTTATTAGTATATTTTTTTTACCTAAAATGTAAAAAAAAATATGGTAAGTTGCAATAATTTCACCTCAAAATTTTGTGTATATTACTGTAAATGAAAAAACTTGGTTGCCAGGATTTTACTGTAAAATTTACATTTGTTTTTTTACTGTACATTTTAAAAAAGAAAGGCAATTTTACAGTAAAATTTTGGCGCCTGAGCTGCCAGTTGTTGCTTTTGTTTTTTGTTTTTTACCGCAAATCGACCACTGTAGATTTTTTGAGGTATTACTGTAAATGCCAAAACGGCACCACAGTTTATTACAGTAAAAAAAAAAGTAAAACAATTTTTCGTTTAGAGAAAAATGCTGTAAAAACCACAGTAAATATCACAATTTCAAATCATTATTATTAGTATTTATTTCTATTTAAAAAATGGTTTGAATGTTTCATCATATATTTTTGCATAATTAGACAATATTTAGATTAACATAATCTGCGATTACATGAAGTACATGTACCGTATTTTTCGGATTATTCATCGCTCCGGAGTATAAAAATCGCACCGGCCGAAAATGCATAATAAAGAAGGAAAAAAACATGTATAAGTCGCACTAGAGCAGGGGTCACCAACCTTTTTGAAACCAAGAGCTACTTCTTGGGTACTGATTAATGCGAAGGGCTACCAGTTTGATACACACTTAAATAAATTGCCAGAAATAGCCAATTTGCTCAATTTACCTTTAACTCTGTTATTATTAATAGTTAATGATATTTACACTTAATTGAACGGTTTAAAAGAGAAGAAAACACGAAAAAAAATGACAATTAAATTTTGAAACATAGTTTATCTTCAATTTTGACTCTTTAAAATTCAAAATTCAACCGAAAAAAAGAAGAGAAAAACTTAAAAAAAGAATTCATGGAACATCATTAGCAATTTTTCCTGATTAAGATTAATTTTAGAATTTTGATGACATGTTTTAAATAGGTTAAAATCCAATCTACACTTTGTTAGAATATATAACAAATTGGACCAAGCTATATTTCTAACAAAGACAAATCATTATTTCTTCTAGATTTTCCAGAACAAATATTTTAAAAGAAATTCAAAAGACTTTGAAATAAGATTTAAATTTGATTCTACAGATTTTCTAGATTTGCCAGAATAATTTTTTTAAATTTTAATTATAATAAGTTTGAAAAAATATTTCACAAATATTCTTCGTCGAAAAAACAGAAGCTAAAATGAAGAATTAAATTAAAATGTATTTGTTATTCTTTACAAAAAAAATAAAAAATTTACTTGAACATTGATTTAAATTGTCAGGAAAGAAGAGGAAGGAATTCAAAAGGTAAAAAGGTATATGTGTTTTAAAATCCTAAAATCATTTTTAAGGTTGTATTTTTTCTCTAAAATTGTCTTTCTGAAAGTTATAAGAAGCAAAGTAAAAAAAATAATGAATTTATTTGAACAAGTGAAGACCAAGTCTTTAAAATATTTTCTTGGATTCTCAAATTCTATTTGAGTTTTGTCTCTCTTAGAATTAAAAATGTCAGGCAAAGCGAGACCAGCTTGCTAGTAAATAAATACAATTTAAAAAATAGAGGCAGCTCACTGGTAAGTGCTGCTATTTGAGCTATTTTTAGAACAGGCCGGCGGGCTACTCATCTGGTCCTTACGGGCTACCTGGTGCCCGCGGGCACCGCGTTGGTGACCCCTGCACTAGAGTATAAATCGCATTTTTTGGGGAAATGTATTTGATAAAAGCCAACACCAAGAATAGACATTTGAAAGGCAATTTAAAATAAATAAAGAATAGTGAACAACAGGCTGAATAAGTGTACGTTATATGAGGCATAAATAACCAACTGAGAACGTGCCTGGTATGTTAACGTAACATATTATGGTAAGAGTCATTCAAATAACTATAACATATAGAACATGCTATACGTTTACCAAACAATCTGTCACTCCTAATCGCTAAATCCCATGAAATCTTCTTCCTCGAATATTATTTGATATTTTACGGTAATGTGTTAATAATTTCACACATAAGGCGCTCCAGAGTATATATCGCATCCGAAAAATACGGTATTTTTTTCGTCCAAAATAGAAAGAATACATTTAGTAAGAAAAGTTACAGTACTTTATTGATACTTATTATTTCCAGGCTTTCGAGGGCCAAATAAAATGAAGTGGCGGGCCACACCTGAGCCTTGAGTTTGACACCTGTGTTGTAGACTGTACCCGTCTATAGAAACTCTTTACTTCCGCCACGCAGGAAATGTTGAAATTGTGCCTGTTGTTGGCATAAAATTGGCAATAAAAGTTAAAAAGAGCGTCGGACTATGTGTGTCTTCTTCTGGAAGCTACAATACATTTTTTGTGTGTTTTCACATAAAAAAACACATCATTTTTAAAATGTGGCGGCTAATATATTGCCGCGGCGCACCGCCGCAATCAAATCCATTGGGGGAAACCCTGACTAATGCGAAATGTCGTCCACCAGGATCTACACGCCTTTCTCTGAGGACACGGACACGGTCGGCGAAAGGGCGCTCAACTCCATCCTAAACGCCACCATCATGATCACGGTGATCATCGTGATGACTTTGGTGCTGGTGCTGTTGTACAAGTACCGTTGCTACAAGGTGCGTCACACCAACGCGGAGCCCGGTAAACACCTTGAAAAAGGCGATGTCACTCTGCTGTAATGTTTGTGTTGGCAGGTGATCCAAGGCTGGCTTTTCTGCGCCTCCCTATTCTTGCTCTTCCTCTTCTCGTTCATCTACCTCAAGTAAGCCCCGCTCTTTTTCCCGTTACCCTGGGCGATATGGTCTTTTATTAATATCTCCATATTTTTAGGCCATGTCACGATACACCACATATATCTCCATATTTTGCCTGAGCCTTGAATGAACACTTGATGCATATAATCACAGCAGTATGATGATTCTATGTGTCTACATTAAAACATTCTTCTTCATACTGCATTAATACATGCTACTTTTAAACTTTCATGCAGAGAGGATAATTACAACTAGAAGTGTATTTATTAAACAGTTATTAAGCAGTGGCACAAACATTCATGTCATTTCCAAAACAGAAAGTGCAAGATTGTCAGAGACATTTTAAAACAAGCTATTAGTGATGATGTCACTAGGATGACATATCAAAACAACACTAAATTAAAGTGCACTTTTTGTACAGAACGCCACTACTATAGTTTAAAACAAATAAAGTGCACTTTTGTGCATGATGTCACACAAGATATTTCAATAAGTGTCAAATAAAAATGAGCTGCATAATAGGAAATCAAATAGTGTATGTCCTTCACTATGTGGTAGGTTCCTGCGGACGTTATCTCCTTCTGTTGTTGACTATTTGTTTCATACTGTGTTGAGCGGACGTTATCTCCTTCTGTTGTTGACTTTTTTTTTTTCATACAGTGTTGATGTGGAAATGGTCGCTTTGGCATTTTGTTGGTGTGGCACCAAACGGAGATGTTGACGTGCGGAGTTTCAAGCACTCTTCATTCTCTTGCGGGTGACTTTTCAAGTGATGCTACAAATTAGCAGTAATGCTACTTTTTGTAGCAACGCTTTTGCCGCATACTTCACATATTACGCTTGTCTGTTCAACATCTTCCTGCTTGAAGCCAAACCACCGCCAGACGATGGACCCCCTGCTGTTTTTCTTGGGAATTAATTCTTCTTCCTTCATTTCTTACCAGATTCGCACCTTCTTTCTCTCGTATTACCACCGCACCGTTAGCATCACAGCTAACGTTAGCATGTCGCTACCTCTCTGCTCGGCGAGGACGTATGACGTTGCACGCGCGACAGTATGTGACGTATGTGAGAAGGTGCGCTTGTTTTAAGTCTCTGTGAGAAGCAGAGACAAGAAAGAGTGAGAAAAGCCTGTAGTGCAGCGTTTCTCAAAGTGTGGGGCGCGCCCCACTGGTGGGGAATAGAGACATGACAGGTGAGGCGCGAGGAACGGGAGGAAATTTCACTTTAATTTTTTTTTTTTTCTCAATTATATTCTTAGATTTTTTTTTTTACTATGCTTTCATTTTCTATACACACTGTAAATCACTTTGTGATTCTGTCTGTGAAATCCGCTATATAAATAAATGTAAATTACTTATTTTTCCTGTAGGCTTTAAATTTCTAGGTAGGAGCGAAAGTTTGACAGAGATAGCAACAGTAACTAATGGGGGCGGGGCCGAGCGGAAGCTCTGTGAATGGCGAGTCACTGTGCGAGGATTTGCTGTTTTGCAAATACATAAAAAATAGAGCCAATGCTGATGAGCTGTTCAAGATAATGGGCAGTTTCCTCAAAGAACACGACCTTAAATGGGAAAACTGTGTGGGCTTTTGCTCTGATGGCACACAGACCATGGCAAAGTCAAGAAACGGGCTGCAGGCTCTAATAAAGAGGGTTGCGCCAAATGCGCATTGGACACACTGTGTGTCATTCACCGGGAAGCACTCGCGTCAAGGCAGCTCAGCCCCGAACTCAATGAGGTTTTAACAGTGGCAGTGTCAAGCCTGCAACCCCGATTTGAAAAGCTGTGCAGTGCAAAACAGGCTCATTGCAGCCACTAATGCTGGAGTACTGTAAAACTCATGTTCACTTGCCCTGTCTTGCCAAATGCATTAGCTCCTCCTTTTTTTTTTGCAAAGATTGCAAAGTGGCACTTTTATTTTTATTTATTATTGAACTTGATGCAAGTTATTTGATTTATTATTGAACTTGATGCAAGTTATAACACTTTTATTTGATTTATTATTGAACTTGATGCAAGTTATAACACTTTTATTTGATTTATTATTGAACTTGATGCAAGTTATAACACTTTTATTTGATTTATTATTGAACTTGATGCAAGTTATAACACTTTTATTTGATTTATTATTGAACTTGATGCAAGTTATAACACTTTTTTGATTTATTATTGAACTTGATGCAAGTTATAACACTTTTATTTGATTTATTATTGAACTTGAAGCCAGTTACAACACTTTTTTTGATTTATTATTGAACTTGATGCAAGTTATAACACTTTTGTTTTATTTATTATTGAAGTTATTTTATTTGATATTGAACTTGATGCAAGTTATACCACAGCTGCACAGTTATTTTATTTATTATTGAACTTGATGTTATTTTATGTTATTGAGTGTGAATGTATACAACTTGATGTTACTTGATGTTCAATAAATTTGAAAATGTTAAGCTTGGCATTAGCGTTCTGTTGGGGCGATGGGGGCAGGTGGGGCTTGAAAACTCCCCCCTGTCCAAAGTGGGGGATGACAAAAAAAGTTTGAGAACCACTGCTGTAGTGTAATGCCCGCAGCTAAAAGACGTATACTCCAATATCACGATATAGTCATTTTCTATATCGCACAGAGACAAACCCGTGATATATCGAGTATATTCCATATATCGCCCAGCCCTACCCTGACGTCTCCTACTCTGCCGCCAGAGAGGTGTTCAAGAACTACAACGTGGCCATGGACTACTTCACCGTGGCCATCATCATCTGGAACTTTGGAGTGGTGGGAATGATGTGCATCCACTGGAAAGGTCCGCTGCGCCTCCAGCAGGCTTACCTCATCATGATCAGCGCTCTCATGGCGCTGGTGTTCATCAAGTACCTCCCCGAGTGGACCGCCTGGCTCATATTGGCTGTCATCTCCATCTACGGTGAACATTCACTTCTCACCGTAACTTTCCTGTCGTCTGAGTCACGTCAACTCTGCTCCGTTCTCCCCGCAGATCTGTTGGCGGTGCTTTGTCCGAAAGGGCCTCTGAGGATCTTGGTGGAGACGGCTCAGGAGAGGAACGAACCCATCTTTCCTGCTCTCATCTACTCTTGTAAGTAGAGATGTCTGAAAATGGCTTTTTTGCCGATATCCGATATTGTCCAACTCTTACAGATTCCGATATCAACCGATACCGATATATACAGTCGTGGAATGAACACATTATTATGCCTAATTTTGTTGTGATGCCCCGCTGGATGCATTAAAGGCCTACTGAAAGCCACTACTAGCGACCATGCAGTCTGATAGTTTATATATCAATGATGAAATCTTAACATTGCAACACATGCCAATACGGCCGGGTTAACTTATAAAGTGCAATTTTAAATTTCCCGCGAAATATCCTGATTAAAACGTCTCGGTATGATGACGCCTGCGCGTGACGTCACGGATTGTAGAGGACAGCATGGTGGCCAGCTATTAAGTCGTCTGTTTTCATCGCAAAATTCCACAGCATTCTGGACATCTGTGTTGGTGAATCTTTTGCAATTTGTTCAATGAACAATGGAGACGGCAAAGAAGAAAGCTGTAGGTGGGAAGCGGTGTATTTCGGCCGGCTGCAGCAACACAAACTCGTAGCCGGTGTTTCATTGTTTACATTCCCGAAAGATGACAGTCAAGCTTTACCATTGGCCTGCGGAGAACTGGGACAACAGAGACTCTTACCAGGATGACTTTTAGTTGGATACGCAGACGCGGTACCGTGAGTATGCATGAGCTGCGGCTTCCAAACATTTGATCGCTTGCCCGTACGTGCGTGCCGCTATGGCATGTCACGTATGTAACTTTGGGGAAATATATGTGCTGTATGAACTTTGGAGAGGTGAACGGTACTTTGGGCTGTGGGATTGAGTGTGTTGTGCGGGTGTTTGAGTTGTATTGGCGGGTTATATGGACGGGAGGGGGAAGGTGTTTGTTATGCGGGATTAATTTGTGGCATATTAAATATAAGCCTGGTTGTGTTGTGGCTAATAGAGTATATATATGTCTTGTGTTTATTTACTGTTTTAGTCATTCCCAGCTGAATATCAGGTCCCACCCGCCTCTCACAGCATCTTCCCTATCTGAATCGTTTCCACTGCCCTCTAATCCTTCACTCTCACTTTCCTCATCCACAAATCTTTCATCCTCGCTCAAATTAATGGGGAAATCGTCGCTTTCTCGGTCCGAATCGCTCTCGCTGCACGTGGCCATGATTGTAAACAATGTGCAGATGTGAGGAGCTCCACAACCTGTGACGTCACGCTACTTCCGGTACAGGCAAGGCTTTTTTATCAGCGACCAAAAGTTGCGACCTTTATCGTCGATGTTCTCTACTAAATCCTTTCAGCTAAAATATGGCGATATCGCGAAATGATCAAGTATGACACATAGAATGGACCTGCTATCCCCGTTTAAATAAGAAAATCGCATTTCAGTAGGCCTTTAAAAAATGTAACAAGGTTTTCCAAAAAAAATCAACTCAAGTTATGGAAAAAAGTGCCAACACGGCACTGCCATATTTATTGAAGTCACAAAGTGCATTATTTTTTTTTAACATGCCTCAAAACAGCAGCTTGGAATTTGGGACATGCTCTCCTCGAGAGAGCTTGAGGTGGGTGGGTTGGGGGGGGCGGGGTAGGGGGTAGCGGTGGGTGTATATTGTAGTGAGAGAGCGCGCATGCCTGTCAAAGCCAAAAAAGACAATTGCTGGAAAGCAACCAACAGTCTTTTATTGGAAAATAAAACGGTATTGCACCATGAAATGGGGGGGATTATTATTATTATTATTATTATTATTTTTATTTTTTTCATAAAGAAATACAATCATGTGTGCTTACGGACTGTATCCCTGCAGACTGTATTGCTCTATATTGATATATAATGTATATATTGTGTTTTTTAATGTTGATTTAATACAACATTTTTTTTTTAATTTTTTAAATTTTTTATTTTTTTATTTCTTGTGCGGCCCGGTACCAATCGGTACCGGACCGCGGCCCGGTGGTTGGGGACCACTGGTCTGGAGGACCCACTGGAAGGCGATTTCCACAAAGGGATTATTACTTTTTAACAGAAGTGTAGGTAGAACATGTTAAAACAGAAAATAAGTAGATATTAACAGTAAATGAACAAGTAGATTAATAATCCATTTTTTACAGGTTGTCCCTCATAATGTGTACAAAATAATAGGTGTATAAATGACACAATATGTTGCTGCATACGTCAGCAGACTAATTAGGAGTCTTTGTTTGTTTACTTACTACTAAAAGACAAGTTGTCTAGTATGTTCACTATTTTATTTAAGGACTAAATTGCAATAATAAACATATGTTTCATGTACACTAAGATTTTTTGTTAAAACAAAGACAATAATGCCATTTTTGTGGTCCCCTTTATTTAGAAAAGTATCCAAATACATTTTGGTACCAGTACCGGTACCAAAATATTGGTATTGGGACAACCCTATGATAGACATGTACTTGTTATCAATAAAAAATAAGTTTGATAAAACTTTTTTTTTTAATTTTTTTTTTTTTTTTCTTGAGTCGGAAGAAACCGGAAAGAATGAAGCATGGTTGGTTGAGTGAGCAACGGTAGGGACACCCTAAAGAGCCAATCACGTAACACTATCAACTATCAGATTTGGTTGCACCATATTGCTGTGTCGCTGTTGATTCTCTGCATGGAGTGAGAAGAGAGTAAAAATGAGTTCTGCAGAGAACAAAAAATATTGTGGATAAAACAGGACTGGACAGTAGGGCAGTTTTTTGGGATTTTTTGATAAATGACACAATATGTTACTGCCTATGTCAGCAGACTAATTAGGAGTCTTTGTTGTTTACTTACTACTAAAAGACAAGTTGTCTAGTATGTTCACTATTTTATTTAAGGACTAAATTGCAATAATAAACATATGTTTAATGTAACCTAAGATTTTTAGTTAAAATAAAGACAATATCAACATTTTTGTGGTCCCCTTTATTTAGAAAAGTATCGCAATACATTTTGGTACCGGTACCAAAATATTGGTCATCAAAGGGATTTGCAACCAAAGTTGTAACAACATTAATAAGTCACAAAAGGTCCCCTTTAAGTCGTCCAAAACTAGGAAAAAAGTGTTGGATTTGCAGCCACTGTTCATGTCTCTATCAGAAAGACAATGCATGATGTGCTGCATTAAAATCGAGAAGAATGAGGGAGCTTTTACAATGTTGGAATTCAACGTATTGTCTTTACTTTACTCACTGAAGACAAAATACAGACCACATTGAACATAACGTGCGTGTTTTTGAAGTGCGAAAGGAAGCCAGTGTGCACGGAAAGAAGCCACACAACCCCAGGAAGAACATGCAAACGCCACACAAAATTCCAGAGCCGAGATTAGAACGTGAATACCCGCACACAAATTCTTGCTGAGAGACTGCGGTGCTAAACCACGCGTGTGAACTGTATAGAAATGAAGCACTGCGCGGAAAGAGACAGAATGTCCACGTAACGCCTCGACTTTTCCTCCCGAAGCTACGATGGTGTGGCTCGTCAACATGGCCGACACGGACCAGCCCGGTAGGGGCTCTGGGGACGCAGCCTCGCCTCCGCCGCAGCCTCAAGACGGTGAGTGATTCCACGGACAAATGACATGGATTAAAACACAGGTTCTTAACCTTCATGGCCTCGGGGGCCCAACTTATCCACTGTAGAGTGGCCCGGTGCACGCTCAAATATTAACCTTGACTTAGTAATCGTACCATAAACCTTAGATTTGGTCAGGCTGATTAGAACATTAATTACCACATAAACCTTAGGCAGTGGTCAGGCTGATTAGAACATTATTTACCACATAAACCTTAGGCATTGGTCAGCCTGATTAGAACATTATCTACCACATAAACCTTAGGCATTGGTCAGGCTGATTAGAACATTATTTAACACATAAACCTTAGGCTTTGGTCAGGCTGATTAGAAAATTATTTAACACATAAACCTTAGGCATTGGTCAGGCTGATTAGAACATTATTTACTATATAAACCTTAGGCATTGGTCAGGCTGATTAGAACATTATTTAACACATAAACCTTAGGCTTTGGTGAGGCTGATTAGAGCATTATTTATTATATAAACCTTAGGCTTTGGTAAGGCTGATTAGAACATTATTTAACACATAAACCTTAGGTTTTGTCTGGCTGATTAGTAAATTATTTAAAACATAAACCTTAGGCTTTGGTCAGGCTGATTAGTAAATTATTTAAAACATAAACCTTAGGCTTTGGTCAGGCTGATTAGTAAATTATTTAACACATAAACCTTAGGAATTGGTCAGGCTGATTAAAACATTATTTACTATATAAACCTTAGGCTTTGGTCAGGCTGATTAGAACATTATTTACTATATAAATCTTAGGATTTGGTCAGGCTGATTAGAACATTATTTAACACATAAACCTTAGGCTTTGGTCAGGCTGATTAGAACATTATTTACCACATAAACCTTAGGCATTGGTCAGGCTGATTATAAAAATTAGTACTAACCAAATATACTGCATAAGTAGGGACTAACGTGTAATTGTCAAAAAATGCACTTACAGACTATTATAAAAAACTGAAATAATAATGATATTATTGATAATTAACTAAACTGCTAATAAAATACAAGTGCAAATTTAAAGAAAGCTTCACCACTTTAGTCATAATTTTTGCACCTAAGAAACTTCTCTTTGACTTCTTCTATTTGTATGAGATTGTCATTACTGCCACAAGTGGTGGAAATGTGTATTACAACAGAGTACCTCTGCGGCCCATACGGACCACAGCTGAGAAACAGGTGTTTTTTGGTGGCCCTCTAGGCGGCGCTATGGTTAAGAAACGCTGGATTAGAACACAACAGACATATCTGGCTAACTCGTTGACGCCTATCTACAGCCGTGGCGTCCCCGGCGCCATCCAGTCCATCGCAGGATGACGGCGGCTTCTCCGTGTCCTGGGTCAGCAACCAGGAGCACCAGCTGGGGCCGCTCCAGTCCACGGATCAGAGTCGGCGGGAAATCCAGGAGATGCCGTCGGATCGTCCTCCCGTGGAAGATGACGAGGAGGAGAGTGAGTGCAATGTCGGCTTTTCTTGCTCGCACCTGAGAACGTCCATTATACGGGACAGGAGTCCACTATGAAGGTTAAAACCGATCCAAAGTAGGACAATCAATGCTGAAGTACTAGACCTGAACAAAACATTAACATAAGTAAATGAGTCTCATCTCTAATAATATATCTCACCAATAATTTACAGTGGGACCTCAGTTTACAAACTTAATTGGCTCTTAAAACGGTTCGGAAATGCACAGGAAACAATGTTAGCTTGAATAATTGGTTCCAGTACATATTTCACCTTGATCTAAGGATGCACAATATTTTTTTTTGAGCCGATACTAATACCAATAACTGCCCGCTCTTCAAGACAGACAACCGATAACTTATGTACATGATTTTTAACATGTAGATTTGACTGCAGTTTGTTAGTCACTCAAAGGTGGATTTGACAAACTGTACCTGTAGTCAGTGTTGGGTTAGTTACTGAAACCAGTAACTAGTTATATTTACTTTATTTCAAAAGTAACTCAGTTACTGACACCAAAAAGTAATGCGTTACTGTGAAAAGTAACTATTTAGTTACTTTTTAAAGCTCCCATTAATGCCCTTTTAGCCTTCGTTTCAGTACTGTTATTGCACTGGAGGATAATACAATGTGTTGATCAACTTGACATGCATTTGCATCACTGAACTCTGCTAAGCAATGTGGTCTACATACAACACACAAAGACAAAGATATGTTTCAAAGGGCCAATATGTTTCAGGCCAGAACAAATTGACAAAACTATTTTAAATAGCTGCAACATAACATACATAAGTACCAAACAGCATAATAACAACATAGCTGTAAACCAAAGAAGGCACACACTACATACACAAAGCCTTACCAGGTTTTTTTTCTCTCTCAAGGAATTGTGAAATAAAATCATGTCTGAAGCCCAGAACACTCTACACATTTCCCCAGTTTTAGTTTAGAGATAAGGAATGATTGGCCTGGCCCACTAGCATCCCTCTTTATGTTTGTGAACTTTATAGTCCAGGGGTCGGCAACCCGCGGCTCTAGAGCCGCCCTAGTGGCTCTGTGGAGCTTTTTCAAAAATGTATGAAAAATGGAAAAAGATGAGGGGAAAAAAATATATTTTTTGTTTTAATATGGTTTCTGTAGGACGACAAACATGACACAAACCTCCCTAATTGTTATAAAGCACACTGTTTATATTAAACATGCTTCACTGATTCGAGTATTTGGCGAGCGGCGTTTTGTCGTACTAATTTTAGCGGTCCTTGAACTCACCGTAGTTTATTTACATGTATAACTTTCTCCGACGTGTTTTATGCCACTTTCTTTTTCTGTCTCATTTTGTCCACCAAACTTTTAACGTTGTGCATGAATGCACAAAGGTGAGTTTTGTTGATGTTATTGACTTGTGTGGAGTGCTAATCAGACATATTTGGTCACTGCATGACTGCAAGCTAATCGATGCTAACATGCTATTTAGGCTAGCTATATGTACATATTGCAACATTATGCCTCATTTGTAAGTATATTTGAGGTCATTTAGTTTCCTTTAAGTCCTCTTAATTCAATGTATATTTCATGACACACTATCTGTATGTAATATGTCTTTTAATTTTTTGCGGCTCCAGACAAATTTGTTTTTGTATTTTTGGTCCAATATGGCTCTTTCAACATTTTGGGTTGCCGACGCCTGTTATAGTCATCAATCAATCAATGTTTATTTATATAGCCCTAAATCACAAGTGTCTCAAAGGGCTGTACAAGCCACAACGACATCCTCGGTACAGAGCCCACATACGGGCAAGGAATAAATAGTCTATACCAGGGGTCACCAACGCGGTGCCCGCGGGCACCAGGTCGCCCGTAAGGACCAGATGAGTCGCCTGCTAGCCTGTTCTAAAAATCTTATGGTTTTTTTAAAAAAAAATTTGTAATATTTAAAAATATTTTTATTTTTTATTTTTTAATCAACATAGAAAAAACACAAGATACACTTTCAATCAGTGCATCAACCCAAAAAAACTCCCCCTCATTCACACTCATCCACACCCGCTCACACAAAAGGGGTTATTTCTTTCTGCTACCAATATTCTGGTTCCCACAACATAGACAACACGTCTGCAAGGGACACAGTCCCTGAAGCACACATGATTGTGTGTGCTGCTGGTCCACTAACATTTTCATTAATTACTATTTTTTATGTAATTATTTTTATATTGTTTTACTATCCTTTTTATCCAAGAAAATGTTTTTTATTTATTTATCTTATTTTATTTTATTTTTAAAAAAAGGACCTTATCTTCACCAGACCAGGTTGTCAATGAAATTAGATTTGTTGAAAGGGTTTTTAAAACCAGGTCCAGTCCAGATAATGTCCAAGTCGGACTCAGCAACACACACCTTCATTCATGTACACAGAAAAAAATTAGGGAACACAACAGATTGCATATAATTTATAAAGAAAATTACATTTTCAAAATAAGCACTTATGTACAGTCCAGATTATGTCCAGGTCACTCAAATTAGGGAACACAACAACAGATATCATATAATCTATAAACATAATTGTACTTTCAAAATAAGCCTTTGAGGACTTCCCATCTTTTTTTATGTTTTTTGGCATCATTATCATTTTCAACCATGTAACTTTCTAAAGTTAAAAAATACTGAATACATGTTTTAAAGAAAGTAATACTAAGTGAATATCTGTTTTTGGCCTTAAAAATAAACCTTTTACGGAGTACTATAATTAAATTGACTAAATCATGACTGTCAATGAACTCTCCTAAAATAACAGAAACCACATCAAGCTTCGTAAACAAACCAATCCTTAAACACATTTTTTCAACTTCCACCCAAAAAGAAGACACAATATGACAATACCAAAACAAATGCAGGGTGGATTCAGACTCCTGACAACAAAATCGGCAATCATATTCCATAATTTTAGCATTTTCCCCGTGGGTAGGAAGTTATAAATAATTTTAATTTGAAAATAACGATTTTGCACATCGATAGTAGTTTTATAGATTAGTTTGAATATGGCATCCCATGGCCACGGGCAGTCAAACAAGTCCTCCCATTTTCCGTATGTGTTGTATGGGGCAGCCTTCAAAGATTTATTTATTAAATAATAATTATATATTTTTCTATTTATTTTAGTTCCTTTTTGCCAACTATAATTTCTTATTAGAGGTTTACAAACTAATAATTTACTGGACTTCTGGCTCCGCCATGATGTAAACACAGACACGCCCCCTCCCACACACACACTTTCATACAGAGCGCGCCTCTTTTCCTGTCGTCTCTTCTGCAGCGCTCCAATAAAACACGCTGTAGTAACGGTAACTGAGTTACTGAATATAAAAAATAACGCGTTGGATTACTAGTTACCGCCGAAAGTAACGGCGTTAGTCCCAACACTGCCTGTAGTTTTGTCCTAACCAAGTATGACATCACAACTATGATGAAGATAACATGGATAAATGAGTGAAGCCTCTGTCCTGATTAAGTATAGGTTTTGTTTACTGTATTTTTCGGACCATAAGGCGCATTGAAAATCCTTTCATTCTTTCAAAAACTCGACAGTGCGCCTTACAACCTGTATTATTTCTGGCTGTGCTTGCCGACCTTGAAGCAATTTTGCTTGGCACATGGTGTAATGATTAAAAAGTAAAGTTAATTAAAGGCCTACTGAAAGCCACTACAACCGACCACGCAGTCTGATAGTTTATATATCAATGATGAAATCTTAACATTGCAACACATGCCAATACGGCCGGGTTAACTTATAAAGTGCAATTTTAAAATTCCCGCCACACTTCCGGTTGAAAAACTCCTTTGGGTATGATTTATGCGCGTGACGTCACAAAATCCACAGAAGTGGTTGGACCCCATCGAACCCGATACAGAAACCTCTTGTTTTCTTCGACAAAATTCCACAGTATTCTGGACATCTGTGTTGGTGAATCTTTTGCAATTTGTTTAATGAACAATGGAGGCTGCAAAGAAGAACGTAGGTGGGATCGATCAGTGTATTAGCGGCTAAGTACAATACTTACAGCAACACAACAAGGACTACTTACTTAGCAGACGCCTAGCCGATGCTTGCCGCCAAACCCACGGATGAAGTCCTTCGTCGCGCCGTCGATCGCTGGAACGCAGGTGAGCACGGCTGTTGATGGGAAGATGAGGGCTGGCTGGCGTAGGTGGAGCGCTAATGTTTTTATCATAGTTCTGTGAGGTCCGGTTGCTAAGTTGCTAAATTAGCCTTAGCGTCGTTAGCAACAGCATTGTTAAGCCTTACCAGGCTGAGAATTTTTAACCGTGTAGTTACATGTACATGGTTTAATAGTATTGTTGATCTTCTGTCTATCCTTCCAGTCAGGGGTTTATTTCTTTTGTTTCTATCTGCATTTGAGAACGATGCTATCACGTTAGCTCAGTAGCTAAGTGTGTCACCGATGTATTGTCGTGGAGATAAAAGTCACTTTAAATGTCCATTTCGCGTTCTGGACTCTCATTTTCAAGAGGATATAGTATCCGAGGTGGTTTAAAATACAAATCCGTGATCCACAATAGAAAAAGGAGAGAGTGTGGAATCCAATGAGCCAGCTTGTACCTAAGTTACGGTCAGAGTGAAAAAAGATACACCCTGCACTGCCTCTAGTTCTTCACTCTAACGTCCTCATCCACGAATCTTTCATCCTCGCTCAAATTAATGGTGTAATCGTCGCTTTGTCGCTCCAAATCTCTCTCGCTCCATTGTAAACAACGGGGAATTGTGAGGAATACTAGCTCCTGTGACGTCACGCTACTTCCGATACAGGCAAGGCTTTTTTTTATCAGCGAGCAAAAGTTGCGAACTTTATCGTCGATTTTCTCTACTAAATCCTTTCAGCAAAAATATGGCAATATCGCGAAATGAACAAGTAGGACACATAGAATGGATCTGCTATTCCCGTTTAAATAAAAACAATTCATTTCAGTAGGCCTTTAAGGATAAGTTTTGTTTACTGTATTTTTCGGACCATAAGGCGCATTGAAAATCCTTTCATTCTTTCAAAAACTCGACAGTGCGCCTTACAACCTGTATTATTTCTGGCTGTGCTTGCCGACCTTGAAGCAATTTTGCTTGGCACATGGTGTAATGATTAAAAAGTAAAGTTAATTAAGTGCGCTAATTACAAGTTGAGGCTAGGGAAGCGGGAGCGAGCCCCGCCCTCAATGTGGCGTTCTTTGTCGCCAGGGGGCGTCAAGCTGGGGCTGGGAGACTTCATCTTCTACAGCATGCTGGTGGGAAAAGCCTCGGCCGCCGCCAGCGGCGACTGGAACACCACGCTGGCCTGCTTCGTCGCCATTCTCATTGTGAGTCGCTTATTATCGGGCGACGCCTTGTCGTCGGTGTCTTTGATGTCAGCCGTGTAACCCCACCCCCCCCCCCCCAAACCCCACCCGCAGGGCTTGTGTTTGACCCTGCTCCTGCTCGCCATCTTCAAGAAGGCGCTCCCCGCTCTGCCCATCTCCATCTTCTTCGGCCTGGTCTTCTACTTCGCCACGGATAACCTGGTGCGACCCTTCATGGACCAGCTGGCGCTGCACCAGTTCTACATTTAGCCACGCCCTTTTTCTACACCTCGCTTTTTCCACTACTGCCCCCTCTCTCCGCCCCCGGGGGGAGGCCGTTTATTATTACCATTAAAGTTCCGCCGAGGTGTCGACTTGGCACCTTGCGGTTTTTCATCCGGTCTCAGGCACTACACAGACTTCAGACTCCCAGTGGGACTCTCCCCCGCCCAGTCTGACCACTACTGGGGCAGCAGGTGCCTTGCTCAGGGACACCAGGAAGTTGAGGCGATTGAACGAGCTCCTCCCTCGCGCATAACGGAACCACGTTCAAATCCCACGTTGGTACATTTCACTCGAGTCACTCTGGGGAGGTCAAAGTTCAACCAGCGACCTGTCAGCCTGAGTTGTAGGAGGTCCAGTGCCTTGCTCAGGGGCACCTCAGTCCCACGTTTTTTTTTTTAAATTGCTTTCCTCGGGATTCAAACCTGCAATCATTCGCCCCGGTGCTGTTACCGACTTCCTGCGCCCCACAGGACCCTCCACTCGTGCCCCGCCGCGTATGCAGAAGAAGAAGAAATCGGTAGTTACATGATGTCAGCCGCACTGACGCCATTTTGTCTTTGGAGGAAATATTTGGAGTGACTTTGCTTCTTTTTTCTTTTCGGTCTGTTCTTTACGTGTACATGTCAGTTATGCAAATGTGTTCCTTTTTTAAATAAAGACTGAAAATGTGAATGAGCCCCACCGGCCAATTTATTAGGTACACAAGGACTGTGCAACGATGTTTAAAAAGTAGGGCTGTCAAACGATTCCAAATATTTAATTGTGATTAATCGAATTTTGTTCATAGTTAACTCAAAACTAGAGATGTCTGATAATGGCTTTTTTGCCGATATCCGATATTGTCCAACTCTTGATTACCAATTCCGATATCAAGCGATATCAATATATACAGTCGTGGAATCAACACGTTATTATGCCTAATTTTGTTGTGATGCCTCGCTGGATGCATTAAACCAGTGTTTTTCAACCACTGTGCCGCGGCACACTAGTGTGTCGTGAGATACAGTCTGGTGTGCCGTGGGAGATTATCTCATTTCACCTATTTGGGATTAAAAATATTTTTTGCAAAGCAGTAATTATAGTCTGCAAATGATGTGTTGTTGTTGAGTGTCGGTGCTGTCTAGAGCTCGGCAGAGTAACCGTGTAATACTCTTCCATATCAGTAGGTGGCAGCCGGTAGCTAATTGCTTTGTAGATGTCGGAAACAGCGGGAGGCAGGGTGCAGGTAAAAAGGTGTCTAATGCTTAAACCAAAAATAAACAAAAGGTGAGTGCCCCTAAGAAAAGGCATTGAAGTTTAGGGAAGGCTGTGCAGAACAAAACTAAAACTGAACTGGCTACAAAGTAAACAAAAACAGAATGCTGGACGACAGCAAAGACTTGCTGTGGAGCAAAGACGGCGTCCACAAAGTACATCCGAACATGACATGACAATCAACAATGTCCCCACAAAGAAGGATAAAAACAAGTGAAATATTCTTGACTGCTAAAACAAAGTAGATGCGGGAAATATCGCTCAAGGGAAGACATGAAACTGCTACAGGAAAATACCAAAAAAAGAGAAGAAGCCACCAAAATAGGAACGCAAGACAAGAAGTAAAACACTACACACAGGAAAACAGCAATAAAGTCCAAATAAGTCAGGGTGTAATGTGACAGGTGGTGACAGTACACCTACTTTGAGACAAGAGCTATAGTGATGCATGCTTGGTTATGCTTTAAAGTCATATCCAACAATTGCGACGACGACTTTTTACTGTCAACTGAGTTTCGTTTTTTAATGATTTCTGCTGGTGGTGTGCCTCCGCATTTGTTCAACGCAAAAAATGTGCCTTGGCTCAAAAAAGGTTGAAAAACACTGCATTAAACGATGTAACAAGGTTTTCCAAAATAAATCAACTCAAGTTATGGAAAAAAATGCCAAAACGGCACTGCCATATTTATTATTGAAGTCACAAAATGCATTATTTTTTTATAACATGCCTCAAAACAGCAGCTTGGAATTTGGGACATGCTCTCCCCGAGAGAGCATGAGGAGGTTGAGGTGGGCTGGTTTGTGGGGGGGGGGGGGTGTATATTGTAGCGTCACGGAAGAGTTAGTGCTGCAAGGGGTTCTGGGTATTTGTTCTGTTGCGTTTATGTTGTGTTACGGTGTGGATATTCTCCCGAAATGTGTTTGTCATTCTTGTTTGGTGTGGGTTCACAGTGTGGCGCATATTTGTAACCGTGTTAAAGTTGTTTATACGGCTACCCTCACTGTGACCTGTATGGCTGTTGACCAAGTATGCCTTGCATTCACTTGTGTGTGTGAAAAGCCGTAGATATTATGTGACTGGGCCGGCACGCAAAGGCAGTGCCTTTAAGGTTGATTGGCGCTCTGTACTTCTCCCTACGTCCGTGTACACAGCGGCCTTTTAAAAAGTCATACATTTTACTTTTTGAAACAGATACCGATAATTTCCGATATCACATTTCAAAGCATTTATCGGCCGATATCGGCAGTCCGATATTATCGGACATCTCTACTCAAAACAAGTCATGATTAATCGCGGATAGATACAATTTTTCATCTGAAGTTTGTCAAGGATATACCAAACCATTTTTATTCGCATGGCTAAACGATAAGTTTACGTCATTGAAATGTTTATTTTTTTTAATATTATGCTTTTTTAAAAATAAATAGCTCAACACAAAAAGCTTTTAATAACATTTAAAAAAAAAAAAAAAAACATGGTGTCTTGCCAGATTTTGTGTTTTGGTGGAATACAAATTTTGTATTCCTGCTGTAGGAGCACTTGCATTCCGAGGAGGAGCTACATTGTATTTAGATACCAGTTTACATATAAATTGCACATAATGTGGATTGTTACGATCGTGATTTGATTGTCAAAAATGAGAGATGACCGATAATATCGGCAGTCCGATATTATCGGCCGATAAATGCTTTAAAATGTGATATCGGAAATGATCGGTATCGGTTTCAAAAAGTAAAATGTATGACTTTTTAAAACGGCGCTGTACGGAGTGGTACACGGACGTAGGGAGAAGTACAGAGCGCCAATAAACCTTAAAGGCACTGCCTTTGCGTGCCGGCCCAATCACATAATATCTACGGCTTTTCACACACACACACAAGTGAATGCAACGCATACTTGGTCAACAGCCATACAGGTCACACAGAGGGTAGAGGTATAAACAACTTTAACACTGTTACAAATATGCGCCACACTGTGAACCCACACCAAACAAGAATGACAAACACATTTTGGGAGAACATCCGCACCGTAACACAACAGAACAAATACCCAGAACCCCTTGCAGCACTAACTCTTCCGGGACACTACAATATACACCCCCCCAACCCCCAAACTCCTAATGCTCTCTCAGGGAGAGCATGTCCCAAATTCCAAGCTGCTGTTTTGAGGCATGTTATAAAAAAATAATGCACTTTTGGACTTCAATAATAAATATGGCAGCGCCATGTTGGCTTTTTTTTCCATAACTTGAGTTGATTTATTTTGGAAAACTGTGTTACATTGTTTAATGCATCCAGCGGGGCATCACAACAAAATTAGGCATAATAATGTGTTCATTCCACGACTGTATATATGAGTATCGCTTGATATCGGAGTCGGTAATTAAGAGTTGGACAATATCGGCAAAAAAGCCATTATCGGACATCTCTAATACTGAACAAGAATTTTCTGTCTGAGCGATAGCAAGTGACCCACTTGAGAACAGTACCAGAAAGTCAGTTTAAACGAACGAGGTGACCTACTGTATGGAAGTCCGCACTATGATCCGGTAGAACCAAATCCTGACAGTTATTGAGAGTCGGCACTCAACCTGAGATCGTTCACGATCTTTTAAAGGGTTCTGTTGTTCACCCTAAATCCAGACTTTTTTTTTTAACAATCAAATAGTTGTTTAAAAACAAGTGCTTACCTAAAACTGGTACGTTTGATGCTGGCCTGTAATTATTGAAATTGTCTGCATCTCCATCGCTCTTGTCGAGCTGGGCTCTCACCACTGCTGTTTTAAAGGCTGAAGAGAGCAATTTAAGATGTTTACAGGCTCCTCTCTCAAAGAACCATTCAATCTTTGCGCTACTCGGTGGGGATTGATCTCGGGCAGGGATGAGGTGTTTGTTAGGGCGCCGAGAATGTGTTTATGACGCTTCTGTGGCATTTCAAATGTAATTGTGGCGGGCGTATGGGAAGAACTGAATCATCGATAGCCACAAAATTAGACGGTGGAAGAAGTATCAAAACAAAAACAAAGTTTAATGGCTTCTTGTGAAGTTTCATTAGAACGAATCCTGTGGTTTTTGCATGGAGGATGTTGGCTGGTGATGGTAGTTCCTGCAGTCGGAGGATTGTTGAAGTACCAAGACCTGTCCTTGGTTCTAATAGTGGACCTGAAGGGTCTGCAGGTCAGGCTTGAGTTGGTCCCAGAAGCTGAGGACTTGCTCCACCAGCAAAGGTTAAACGGCTCAGGACTCACGAGGGATCCTCAAGGAGGCGTGTTAGTGTGGGGGCGAGAAGCCTCCCAGGATAGAGCCGCTAAGGGGATTATGGAGCCGAGGATTAGACTCTGAGTAACCACGCAGACGGCAGAAGCAGACCAAGATGCCCAAGGACAAGCTGGAGAGCCTGGTGCGGCGCATGGAGGAGACCCTGTCCGAGATGGAGCAGCTGAAGGCGCACTGCGGCCGGCAGAGCGAGGAGCTGAGCCAGCTGGTGGTGGAGCTGCGCCGGGAGAACCAGGAGCTGGTGGAGAAGTACGGCCAGCTGGCAGGCGACATGAAGGAGGCCAAGGAGATCATCGAGCAGCTCCAGGACACCAAGTACGCCTTCAACGCCAAGGAGAGGCAGGCGCAGAAGCTCAGACGCCAGCTCTGACCAGGACGTCCACACCTTGTGGGTCAACATGTAGAACTTGATTTTTTTCTTAGATCTTTCCAAACCAACGGAAGCTGCAAGTGTGGACGCTGGACTGTGAACGACAAGAAGATGGCCGAAAACAGGTGGCGGCCTGGCCCCGGAAAAGCTTTTATTCCACACCGTCCCCCGCGGTCAGAGGTTGAGTGGTCACCTTTTTCCTGGGCCTCGGAGGCGTGAACGCGGCTAAAAAATGTCACTTTTATCCCCCCCCCCGGAAAAGGTGTAGAATGTAGATGTAGCAACAATAAACATGTTCAAAGTTTGTTACCTATTTACCTTCAAGTCTCCCAATGTCTTTTTTCGACATTTTATACCACACCATCCCCCGCGGTCAGAGGTTGAGTGGTCACCTTTTTCCTGGGCCTCGGAGGCGTGAACGCGGCTAAAAAAATGTCACTTTACAAATGTATTTTTGTAATACACTAATATATTTGGCATGATCAGATATTAAAGTTTAATATAAATAATTTTTTCTGCACTTTTTTTTATGTAGATTTACTTATTTATATATATATATATATATATATATATATATATATATACATATACATTATATATATATATATATATATATATATATATATATATATATATATATATATATATATATATATATATATATATATATATATATATATATATATATATATATATATATATACATTATATATATATATATATATATATATACATACATATATACATACATATATATATATAC
Source organism: Entelurus aequoreus (assembly GCF_033978785.1). Taxonomy (NCBI): domain Eukaryota; kingdom Metazoa; phylum Chordata; class Actinopteri; order Syngnathiformes; family Syngnathidae; genus Entelurus; species Entelurus aequoreus. Next base: position 40,375,514 of record NC_084753.1, read on the forward strand.
ATACATATATATATATACATATACATATATATATATATATACATATATATATATACATATACATTATATATATATATATATATATATATATATGTATATATATATGTATATATATATATATATATATATATATGTATGTATATATATATATACATATATATATATGTATATGTATATATGTATATATATATGTATGTATATATATATGTATGTATATATGTATGTATATATATATGTATATATATATATATATATGCTTATATGTATATACATATTGTGTGTTTATATATATTATGTACAGTATATATATATATATAATTTATACATATTTACTTATATACACATATGTACAGTATATATCTATATATATACATACATATACATATATAATTTATACATATTTACTTATATACACATATGTACAGTATGTACATATATATATATACACATATGTATATATATATATGTATATATACACATGTATATTCATATATATACACATATGTATATACACATGTATATGTATATACTGTATATATATATATAGTTGTGTATATATGTGTATAAATATATATATAGGTGTGTGTACTGTGTATATATAGATATATATGTATGTGAGTATATGTGTGTGTATATTTGTATATATATATATATACACACTAACACATTATATATATATAGTTTGACACACCTGTTTTAAGGCCTTGTCACCTAATGATGTCACAGTTTTAATTAGAATACATTAGGGCTGCAACTAACGATTAATTTGATAATCGATTAATTTGTCGATTATTACTTCGATTAATCGATTAATAATCGGATAAAAGAGACAAACTACATTTCTATCCTTTCCAGTATTTTATTGAAAAAAAACAGCATACTGGCACCATACTTATTTTGATTATTGTTTCTCAGCTGTTTGTACATGTTGCAGTTTATAAATAAAGGTTTATTTTTTTTTTTTAAATTATTTTTTTTTTAAAGCCTCTGCGCATGCGCATAGCATAGATCCAACGAATCGATGACTAAATTAATCGGCAACTATTTTTATAATCGATTTTAATTGATTTAATCGATTAGTTGTTGCAGCCCTAGTATACATTTGCAAAACGAGTTATCCTACTAATTCAAACCTGTGACATTACCTGATCCAAAGACTTTTGAAAAGGGTAACACTTTAAAAAAAAAAAACATGACATGTTGTATATTTTTGTTCAGGACTGAAGTTGTTTCTGAGAAATTTGAGCGAAAAAAACCAAACAGTTTTTACGCCCTTCAAAAACGTAAGAACTTTTACGTCCCGTTTGGCTTTGAAGATAACGAAAACCACATGTCCCCAGATGGTCAAACACGAGTTGACAATGTAAGGTTTTCCATGGTAAAAATGAGGTGGAGCGAGTGGGTCTTTTTAGTTTGGAATGTGTCAGGGACGCAGGATGCGTGTACCTGACGATGGTCAATCAATCATCAATCAAAGTTTACTTATATCGCCCTAAATCACGAGTGTCTCAAAGGGCTGCTCAAGCCACAACGACATCCTCAGCTCAGATCCCACATCAGGGCAAGAAAAAACTCAACCCAATGGGATGACAATGAGAAACCTTGGAGGGGACCGCAGATGTGGGGACCCCCCCCCCCCCCCCAGTGTGAGAGTCCAGTCCATAGTGGATCTAACATAATATTGTGAGAGTCCAGTCCATAGTGGATCTAACATAATAGTGAGAGTCCAGTCCATAGTGGATCTAACATAATAGTGTGAGAGTCCAGTCCATAGTGGATCTAACATAATATTGTGAGAGTCTAGTCCATAGTGGATCTAACATAATAGTATGAGAGTCTAGTCCATAGTGGATCTAACATAATAGTGTGAGAGTCCAGTCCATAGTGGATCTAACATAATAGTGTGAGAGTCCAGTCCATAGTGGATCTAACATAATAGTGTGAGAGTCCAGTCCATAGTGGATCTAACATAATAGTGAGAGTCCAGTCCATAGTGGATCTAACATAATAGTGAGAGTCCAGTCCATAGTGGATCTAACATAATAGTGAGAGTCCAGTCCATAGTGGATCTAACATAATAGTGTGAGAGTCCAGTCCATAGTGGATCTAACATAATATTGTGAGAGTCCAGTCCATAGTGGATCTAACATAATATTGTGAGAGTCCAGTCCATAGTGGATCTAGCATAATAGTGTGAGAGTCCAGTCAATAGTGGATCTAACATAATAGTGAGAGTCCAATCCATAGTGGATCTAACATAATAGTGTGAGAGTCCAGTCCATAGTAGATCTAGCATAATAGTATAAGAGTCCAGTCAATAGTGGATCTAACATAATAGTGAGAGTCCAATTCATAGTGGATCCAACATAATAGTGTGAGAGTCCAGTCAATAGTGGATCTAACATAATAGTGTGAGAGTCCAGTCCATAGTAGATCTAGCATAATAGTATAAGAGTCCAGTCCATAGTGGATCTAGCATAATAGTATGAGAGTCCAGTCCATGGTGGGGCCAGCAGGAGATCATCTTGAGTGGAGACAGGTCAGCAGCACAAAGAAATCCCCAACTGATGCACAGATGAGTGGTCAACCCTTGGTCCCGACTTTGGACAGCTAGCGCGTCACCTGTGTCCTCACTTGTCCAGAGATCTCTGTGAGTACGTCTTTTTGTTGGCGCAATTCAATGGAACCAGCTCCGTTTCCATTACCCCTGGAAATGCGCAAACCCTAAATATCGCAATAAGAAACCAGTATACCCATATTTCCAAAAACCTCTCACATATCGGCAACAGCCATGGCTTCCATGTCTTCCTCAAAGTGGAGTCTCGTGGGATGAGATTTTACGAGAAATTACGGCTCAAGACGCAGCTACTGATCGAATGTTGAGAAGATGTCTGACGAGTTTCATTCTCCCACCCATTCGAAACGAACACGTGTTCCGGCGGACTGATAGAGGTCTGAGAAGACCTGTCGCCCGATAATTTGGTGACCCCGACTTTGGTGATCATGGAGAAAGCCAGTTCCAATGAAAGGCACATTGGTGAGAACAAGGACGGCTGTCATCCTCAGAAACTCATCGCCACAAACGTAAAGGTAAGCAGTTGAATCTCTTCTGTGGTTTTTCTCAATATAACACAAAATTCAATGTTCCGTCAGTTAAAGGATTCTAGAATTCATTCATCTTTCTTTTTTAGGGTCGACGTTTACCTAAACAGTTCAGGGAACTGTAAGGTCAGGGCCCTAAGGATTCTGCGAGTTGGGAACTCGGACAATTATATTAGATCGGAACCTCCTTGAACTCGCTGATGTGCAGTATTAGTATTCCAAAAGCCACCCTTAAAGGCCTTCTAAATCGTATCAATAGCAACTTTTTTCTTTAGCCATTTGCATGTTCTCCCCGTGACTCCGGGGGTTCTCTCCGGGAACTCCGGCTTCCTCCCACCTCCAAAGACATGCACCTGGGGATAGGTTGATTGGCAACACTAAATTGGCCCTAGTGTGTAAATGTTTTTTGTCTACCTGTGTTGGCCCTGCGATGAGCTGGCGACTTGTCCAGGGTGTACCCCGCCTTCCGCCCAAATGCAGCTGAGATAGGCTCCAGCACCCCCCGCGACCCTGAAAGGGACAAGCGGTAAAAAATGAATGGATGGATCTCGAAAAAAAATATTTCTCTCTGGTACACAATTCTTACATCCAAAAAACACTTTCTAGCTTCTATTTTTAAGAAAAAGAAAACAACTTCCAAAAGTTGTGACGTGAGAAATGCAGAAATCGTCACAGAGTTCTGTATGTAGGGCTGGCGTTCTCGTACTACGCCATACAACCATGTACATAAGGTAAGAAAGGGCCCCAAATATAGAGGGCTTTGGGGTTTTTGTCATTTCCCAGGAAGCATTGCCAGTGGCCATATTGGTAGGCTTTGTTGGTAAACATGCTCATTGTTGCTGATGGTTCATCCTGTGATACTCATAATGTTGACCACGTGTGCGTGCGGTTGTCAACTGCCACAATCGACGTGGGACAGGCAAAACTAGTTTTTATCGCATTTCTAAGCTCGTTTCTGGACAGGGAGAAGCGGCTGATCAGAAGACTGAGCGGTGAAGGTGAACATGGATCGCGGGAATTAACCGATCCGTGGTGACGTGTTATGGACGACTTTGTGTTTTTTTCGGATCATTTCGGGTCATTTAGAACACTTTTTATGGAAAATGACAGCCCCACCTTGCTGTAAGTCGAAGAACGTTGATAGCAGTTGTATTGATAATGGATACTGTACCCATTTTTCTCACCCGGACTGTAGCCTCAGACAAAACTGATGCGACATGGGAACATCCTTCTCCCGATCCTGCCTTACAGCCACAAGTGTGCTAAGATGACCTTAGATTGGTTTTCCGTGATTATCCAGGGAGTCAAACTTGGGTCGGATAATTTCTGCAAGTGACGACACAATGTCCACTGGGTTTATACCGATCAACTCAGATGTCTCCAACCCATCCACAAACAAAACAGTCATAGAGTTCTAGACTCTTATCATTTGGAAAGTCTTTCAAAGTGTAAAAAAACTGAAGTAATTCACCAAGAAACATTGTGATCTCTGCTCCGCTCAGATTTGTCGATCTGGGAAGGGTCCTCGGATCTAATTACGGCTCTTTTCTCCTTGTAACGAGTAAGGGACTTCTTATCTAGTGGCTAAGAGTATTCCTTCATCGTACCAAAGCCGGTTATTATTTTCCAAGGAATACTACAGAAATATCTCATGTTCTATGAATAGCGCCATTGCTTTCAGTAAACTAAGCCTACCAATTATTTGGTCACGTGACTTTTGAACGGAAGTAAACGAACTGGTGAGGTACACGAGGGACCTAAAAAAATCTAACTATGCAATAGAATTTATTCATATATTAAAGATTATTGGAGTGACCCCAAGGATTATCTGTCGGTCGCGTTCCCAGACATGTCAAACTATCTGGTGCTGAAGATGTCTTTCTGCACGACAAAACACGGAGGTCTACAACTTCTTTGTGTGTGGCTGGGTCAAGGAAATTGGTATCAAGACTCTACCGGATAAATCGTGCATCATTTTTACTGGGGTAAGATTGCATTTCATGATTTTACTTAGTGTCCACAGCCATGTTTGTTGTAGTTGTTGGTGCTTTACGAAACACTTGTAGCAAAAAGGCTTTTTAAGAACTCTCAAACAAGATAAAATAAAAATAATATCAAGATAATGCTTAAATGGGAAATACTAAACGTTAAAAGTATATCAAACAAATCTTTAACAAAGTGATCACTGCAGACCCGTACGTTCTTCGAATATGCTCCCTTGGTCCGGTGTGCGTGCCACTTTTCTCGTTGTTTTTCGTAAAATCTTGACATCTTTCGCCCTTCTTGATTACTTCTCAAGGAACTCTGAAGAAACTTTTGTCCTTGCCTCGGTTTGAACAGTTCCAACAGCCTAAAACTACACAAGCAGATGGCATTTTTCTTTGAGAAAAGCAAAATGGGGGGCGGCATGGCGTAGTGGGTAGAGCGCCCGTGTCAGAAACCTGAGGGTTGCAGGTTCGCTCCCCGCCTCTTACCATGCCGTTGTGTCCTTGGGCAGGACACTTCACCCTTGCCCCCGGTGCCACTCACACCGGTGAATGAATGTTGAATGAATGACAGGTGGTGGTCGGAGGGGCCGTAGGCGCAAATTGGCAGCCACGCTTCCGTCAGTCTACCCCAGGGCAGCTGTGGCTACGAAAGTAGTTTACCACCACCAGGTGTGAATGAATGATGGGTTTTTAACATGTAAAGCGACTTTGGGTACTTAGAAAAGCGCTATATAAATCCCAGGTATTATTATTATTATAAAATGGCGCCCAGAACGCTAGGACAACAGACGACCACTTCGAGCCTCGTAAAGTTAACGGTCAAACCTAGTGACAAAGGTAGACCGTGCTTTCTCAGTGATGGCACCCAGGCTATGGAATAAGCTCCCTCTGAATTTCAAGTCCGCCACCACTCTGGACTCTTTTAGAGCACAGTTTAAAACTCACCTCTTTACCGCAGATGACTTTTGATTTATGTGTTCATTGTGAGTCTTAAATGTTTATTTTAGATTCCTTTGTGTGTCTCAGTCTCTGTTTCTGTATTTTTTGTTTCTCTACTCGGACTGTGCTGATGTAACAGTTGGTTGGGGGGCGCATACTAAATGAAAATAACATAACATAACGAGCCAGACATGACGCATGCTACGCGCTTTATTGTCATTGCACAAGTTCAACTAAATTTCATTTGCACCACAAACAAGATTAGACAAAAATTGTACAGGAACGGTGATGGATCGCCACTGCGGCGCTCTGTAAAAGGTGGGGAAAAAGGTAGACGCTGGGGGAGGATGAGTAAAAAAAAGTCGCTCTCAGACTGAGCTCCTATGGGGGAGGGGGCACAGACTGCGGCTGAGAAAAAAAACTTGATAGCTGATAACCACACAAAAATGTTATACAGAAACCACAAGACTTGCAACAGGAGGGGAGGGGGCAGGCATCCGGTCCGGAGCTGCCAGCTACTAGGAGCACTGCTCCGTTGTCCGTCATAACAAGTGGAGTGAAGCGTGGCAAAGGCGTGGGGTGGGGGTATGTGTACATATGTAGCCATGGTCTATGGTGTGTGTGTTAAGTCTGTTTGTTAGGCCTGGAGTTGCTCTGCATGCGGTGGCCAACAGAGTTTATCTTTCCAGGTGTTGTTGACAGAGAAGGAGTTTGTTTCGTCTTCGCCGCACGGTCCTCCAGGGGAATCTTGAAGCAATGACCTTGCCACGTCGCAGTCAGGTAAAACAATCAAGTTTTCACTCGTAATTGACTATTTCTGGTCCTCAAATTCATCCAGCAGGGCAGACGGTCCGGTGTTATAAAGTCTGAGTGTCCACAGTTCTGCCCGCATCCTCCAATCATGTAGGATACCTTAAACGGCTGCCAGCATCTTCCAATTTGTCGACACACCACAACGCTCACTCCAATCAACAGGTGTCATGATTCCGAATAGGAAGATATCGTCAACGTCCTCGACTGGAACGGTCGCCAGGCACGTGGCACACCTTCTTCTCCCAAGAGTCCGTCGTGTGTCCAGCAACCACCGTTCTGGCAAGACAGAGAGGTTCCCCTGAACCCGTGATCTTGTCAATTTTGTTGAGAGGGCAGTTGATTCTGTTCATAACTTTTATGGACAGAATTTCTAGACGCAGTCAGGGCGTTGAGGGTATCTGGTTTGGTGGCTGCGGGATTAGGTCTCTGCTTTTTGCAGATGATGTGGTCCTGAGGGCGTCATCTGGCCAAGATCTTTAGCTCTCACTGGATCGGTTCGCAGCCGAGTGTGAAGCGACTGGTTTGAGAATCAGCACCTCCAAGTCCAAGTCCATGTCAATGGTACTCGCCCGGAAAAAGGTGGAGTGCCATCTCCGGGTTGGGGAGGAGATCTTGCCCCAAGTGGAGGAGTTCAAGTACCTCGGAGTCTTGTTCACAAGTGAGGGAAGAGTAGATCGTGAGATCCACAGGCGGATCGGTGCTGCGTCTTCATTAATGCAGACGCTGTATCGATCCGGTGTGGTGAAGAAGGAGCTGAGCCGGAAGGCAAAGCTCTCAATTTACCGGTCGATCTACGTTCCTATCCTCACCTATGATCATGAGCTTTGGGTTATGACCGAAAGGACAAGATCACGGGTACGAGCGGCCGAAATGAGCTTCCTCCGCCGGTTGGCGGGGCTCTCCCTTAGAGATAGGGTGAGAAGCTCTGTCATCCGGGAGGAGCTTAAAGTAAAGCCGCTGCTCCTCCACATGGAGATGAGCCAGATGAGGTGGTTCGGGCATCTGGTCAGGATGCCACCCGAACGCCTCCCTAGGGAGGTGTTTCGGGCACGCCCGCCCGGTAGGAGGCCACGGGGAAGACTATGTCTCCCGGCTGGACAAAGTGGCTGGGGAAAGGGAAGTCTGGGCTTCCCTGCTTAGGCTGCTGCCCCCGCGACCCGACCTCGGATAAGCGGAAAAAGATGGATGGAAGGATGGCGCTCGTAATTGACTATTTCTGGTCCTCAAATTTATCCTGCAGGGGAGACGGTCCGTTGTTATAAAGTCTGAGTGTCCACAGTTCTGCCCGCATCCTCCAATCATTTAGGATACCTTAAACGGCTGCCAGCATCTTCCAATTTGTCGATACACTACAACGCTCACTCCAATCGACAGGTGTCATGATTCCGAATAGGCAGATATCGTCAACGTCCTCGACTGGAACGGTCGCCACGGTCGCACTCCTTCTCCCAAGAGTCTGTCGTGTGTCCAGCAACAACCGTTCCGGCAGGACAGAGAGGTTCCCCTGAACCCGAGATCTTGTCAATTTAGTTGAGAGGGACAGTTGATCAACTCCAATGTTCAGATTTTGGAGAGCAGTGCAAAAAGAGGCAACAAGACAGTCGGACACGCAGAGGGGAGGCAGTGCCACCGCCTTTGCCAAGAGCCAAGAGAGAAAAGGTGAATACAAACCTACATGGCTTCTGGCAATGCATTATGGGATCGTTTCGCAAACCCAAAGCCCTCTATTTTACTGCGCTGATTAAAAATGCGGTCTGGAGTGGTTCCCGCCAGCAAACCAAAGTGGCTGATGTGAGTCTTGCCACTGCGCGTCTCTACAATCAGCGTGTATAAAAAGCCTGCGCGACATTGTGTGCTGGATCACAGCTATAATCACACGGCACCAGTGGCTCCGCCGCGGGAGGCTCCGCGCTCGCACATTTGGCCCTAATTCCCCCCCGAGAAAGAGTCATTTGGGCGAGCGCGGTTTTGCACCGCTGCTTTGAGAACGGCGTGGCATCGTCCCTCGCGCCAAGCCAGCGACGTAAACGCACACAACGTGCACACACGCGGTTTGGACCGGTGAGGATCTCGTCAAGAGGTCTCGGTCCTCCTAGGCCAAAAACTAAATTTGGCAGCAGATGCTGACGGTTTACAGTCGATGTTTATTTATACACAACTTAAAGACGCCGCAATGTCCGTTTTGCCCTTTTGAAGCAGCTTCGCCATCCATTTTCCTTTTAAACGCACAAATAATCCAGTTTTTTTCTTTCTGTGCACATTGGGCCCACAATAAGTCCTTCAAGTCTTCCTTCCCGTTGACGTTCTTTAGATTAGTGTGCAAGATGTCTAATTAAAGGTTGCCTTACAGGACTTATTTAAAGTTATAATGTTGTTGTTTTTTTAAATGTACAAAAACAACAACCCCAAATATTCAGTTTGGGGTTTTTCTGGCAAGCATGATGACATGTCATGGTGCCGTCCAGAAACCGGAGCTGAGGACACGCTCGTCGGACACTTTATTAGGGACGCCCAAAAAGCAGTGTGCTTGGGCTGACTATTACTATTTTTTAGATTGTATTTATTTTTGTATCTAACTGGTTTTAGTGTATTGGTATGACACATTTTACAACTGAATTGCCCCAAAATACACCAATAAATTAAATGTATGTGGAAGTTACAGTAAATTATTTAAAATGTTATGTTACAGCCTTATTCCAAAATGGAATACATTCATTTTTTCCCCTCAAAATTCTACACGCAATACCCCATAATGACAATGTGAAAATTTTTGTTTTGTTTTTTGTTTTTGCAAATGTATTAAAAATAAAAAAATTACTTGTACATAAGTATTCACTCAAGTCTTTTTGGATACAAATACGAATACGCCATTGACGCTCCAGACACTGCATGTAAAATTCAATCAGTTATTGTCGTTTCATCCTAATCGTTTTTTCTTTTACGACCCAATTTTACACTAAATCATTGCAATACCCGCTTTAAAAAGTGACTAATATATATAGGAAATATTGATACCGCTGATACCAGATCTCTATGCTCTAATATCCATCCTTAAATCAAAAAAGTTGCTACTTTTGATACTTAAGTTCAAACGTTTTCCCCCAAAGACCGCATACTGAAAAGTCAAAGTATTACCTTTAGACAAGTTAAAAAAATATTTCAGGAATTCAAGTTTTTTTTCAAAGCCCTATTTTCACCTCTTCCTGGAACGTTTTTACAGTCCAAATGTTTCAACCCAGTCCACCTTCAAAACATTCCTCTTATGTGGGACAACAGATGTTCCTATTTTCTTTTGTACAAATGATCAGTTTTCCCCAATTTCCAGGAATTCCAAAATACCCTTTCTCAATTCAAACTGTTACGTCAATATTTTTCAACCAATTCAGGGAATTCCAACACCAACCCATTCATATCTTCTAGGAACAATTCTAGGAATTGTTTTTGTTTGTTTACAAATTTCAGAATTTAGCTCTTTTTTTTTCCGACATTTTTACAGTTTTTTGTTTAAAAATTTTCAGAATTTTGCCCTTTTTCATGACATTTTTACAGTTATTTTGTTTTAAAAATTTCAGAATTTTGCTTTTTTTCCCGACATTTTTACTGTAATTTATTTTATTTTTTTAAATTTCAGAATTTGGCTCTTTTTTTCTGACATTTTTACTGTTATTTTTTGTTTTGTTTTAAAAATTTCATAATTTTGCTCTTTTTTTCCGACATTTTTCCTTTTTTTTTTTTGTTTAAAAATTTCAGAATTTTGCCCTTTTTTCACAACATTTTTACAGTTTTTTTTTGTTTGTTTAAAAATTTCAGAATTTTGCTCTTTTTTTTCCGACATTTTTACATTTTTGTTTGTTTAAAAATTTCAGACTTTTGCTCTTTTTTTCCGACATTTTTGCAGGGTTTTTTTTGTTTAAAAAATTTCAGAATTTTGCTCTTTTTTGCGACATTTTTACTGTAATTTTTTTGTTTGTTTAAAAATTTCAGACTTTTGCTCTTTTTTCCCCTACATTTTTACTGTTATTTTCTTTTTTTTTAATTTCAGAATTTTGCTCTTTTTTCCGACATTTTTACTGTTTATTATTTTTTTGTTTAAAAAGTGTAAGAATTTAGCTCTTTTTTTTCCGACATTTTTACAGTTTTTTGTTTAAAAATTTTCAGAATTTTGCTCTTTTTTATGACATTTTTACAGTTATTTTGTTTTAAAAATTTCTGAATTTTGCTCTTTTTTCCGACATTTTAACTGTAATTTATTTTATTTTTTTAAATTTCAGAATTTGGCTCTTTTTTTCTGACATTTTTACTGTTATTTTTTTTTTTTTTTAATTTCAGAAGTTTGCCCTTTTTTCCCAACATTTTTACTGTTATTTTTTTGTTTAAAAAGTGTAAGAATTTAGCTCTTTTTTTTTCGACATTTTTACAGTTTTTTGTTTAAAAATTTTCAGAATTTTGCTCTTTTTTATGACATTTTTACAGTTATTTTGTTTTAAAAATTTCTGAATTTTGCTCTTTTTTCCGACATTTTAACTGTAATTTATTTTATTTTTTTTAATTTCAGAATTTGGCTCTTTTTTTCTGACATTTTTACTGTTATTTTTTTTTTGTTTTAAAAATTTCATAATTTTGCTCTTTTTTTCCGACATTTTTCCTTTTTTTTTTTTTTTTAAAATTTCAGAATTTTGCCCTTTTTTCACAACATTTTTACAGTTATTTATTTATTTTTGTTTAAAATTTTCAGAATTTTGCTCTTTTTTTTCAACATTTTTACCGGTTTTTTTGTTTGTTTATAATTGTAAGAATTTTGCTCTTTTTTTTCCGACATTTTTACATTTTTGTTTGTTTAAAAACTTTTAGAATTTAGCTCTTTTTTTCCGACATTTTTACAGTTTTTTTTTTTTGTTTGTTTAAAAATTTCAGACCTTTGCTCTTTTTTTCCGACATTTTTGCAGGGTTTTTTTTGTTTAAAAAATTTCAGAATTTTGCTCTTTTTTTCCTAAATTTTGACTGTTATTTTTATTTTTTTTAATTTCAGAATTTTGCTCTTTTTTCCGACATTTTTACTGTTAATTTTTTTTTGGTTTAAAAATTTCAGAAATTTGCTCTTTTTTTCCGACATTTTTCCTTTTTTTTTTTTGTTTAAAAATTTCAGAAGTTTGCCCTTTTTTCCCAACATTTTTACTGTTTATTATTTTTTTGTTTAAAAATTTCAAAATTTTGCTCTTTTTTTCCAACATTTTTACCGTTTTTTTTTTGCTATATATATGTATGTACTCAGTGGCCTAGAGGCTAGAGTGTCCGCCCTGAGATCGGTAGGTTGTGAGTTCAAACCCCGGCCGGGTCATACCAAAGACTATAAAAATGGGAGCCATTACCTCCATGCTTGGCACTCAGCATCAAGGGTTGGAATTGGGGGTTGAATCACCAAAAATGATTCCCGGGCGCGGCTACGCTGCTGCCCACTGCTCCCCTCACCTCCCAGGGGGTGATCAAGGGTGATGGGTCAAATGTAGAGGACAAATTTCACCACACCTAGTGTGTGTGTGTGACAATCATTGGTACTTTAACTTTTTAACTTTAACTTTTTATTATAGACGCGCACTTAAGTGGAATATCACTGAGGCGAGTTTTTGGAGGGATGCGTGTTGTTGTGTTTTGCAACGGTTCCCACGGCAAATCACACGCACGCTCATTTCCAACGTGGCGTGTATTTATATTTCTATTAATTGCGGCGTGTGACGACTTCAAAGGCGTGAAATGAGCAGCTTGAAAGTGAGGTTTGGAGAGAGATGACTAAATTACGTCATCGCCCCACTATTGAGGTTAGCAGCCAAACAGGAAGTAGTTGACACTCAACAGGAAAATAAAAGTTTGCCTCAACTTGGATCTCACTGACATTACTCATGCACGCGGCCACATGGACGCGCGGCATAATAAGCGACTTGGAACAAAACGCGTTTTAATGAGCGATGCGAGTTCTGATTGGACCACTTATGTCCAAGTGACGTCACCCCTCACCCCTCCCAGAACATAACCCCTCCTCACCCCCCCCGCATATATGAGGACACCGCAGCTCTTTTTGGAGCCATCTGCCGGACCGAGTCCAGCTGGGAGTCTCCACGTCCTTCCTGCGGAACACACACCGACGAGGATCCGCCTTTAAGAGCGCCAAGCCCGGTGAGTAGCGCCCGCAGCACCTCATCGCTCACCTTCTCAAAAAAATACATTTTTGTGTGCTATAAAGTTGTAAAACAAACGTAAACATACTGGACATGCGCAGGAAATTGCTGCGTGGCGTGCACGGAGTGTGTTTGTGTGTGCGGGCGCGCACGTTTTTCACCTTGTTGCAGCACGGCGTAGACTACTACCGGAAGTAGAAGATGTCAACAATGTACAAAATAAAAGATGCAATTTAAGTACATACAAAAAAGGGCAATATTTAAGGATGTAGAGGCGATTAAGACAGCTGGAAGTAGAATATGTCACTAATGTAAAATGTATAACTATTGTTAGGACGTATAAGCGGGAACTACCACCGGAAGTAGGACATTTCAACCAATGTTTTTTTTTTTCATTTTTCATTTCAATTTTTATTTATCTCCTTTTATTGATGTGCATTTTAGACTAATAGACAATTTAGCTCTAACAACAAAACACATATTTACACACCTATGCTTGAGAAGGAACAGGATGAAGAAAATCTTATATTTCCTGCCCCCTTCAACATAATAGCCCACATTCACAAGCAAACGGACCAAACAAATACATCCAAATATAATGAAAACAAACAAAAAAAAACAGCAGGTGCAAAAACTTCATGAAGTACAAACCGAACAAAAAATAATATACACCTCACGGGATGATACAAAACCAGACAAAAAAAACAAGTAAAATAATAAATATAAAGCAAAATGTAAACACTTACGGCTGTCCATGTGATCTTATTGTTCTGTCTTTATATATTTTTTTCAATTGGAATATATTTCTACAATCTTTTCTCTCATTAAGAGAATTCCATAGTTTAACCCCCACCATTTATATACACATTTGTTTTAAAGTTGTCCTTGAATACTGATGTACTGATGTCCTTGAATACTGATGTACAAAATAAAAGATGAAAACGCAACGAGGAATTTTAAGTACAGACAAAAAAAACAATTTTTTTTTTAAGGAAGTAGAGGCGATTAAGACCACTGGAAGTAGAAGATATCACTAATGTAAAATGTCAAACTATTTATAGGACGTAGAAGCAGGAACTACTACCGAAAGTAGGACATTTCTACCAAAATAAGAGATGAAAACGTGACGAGCAATTTAAGTACTGACAAAAAAAGACAATATTTAAGGAAGTAGAGGCGATTAAGACCGCTGGAAGTAGAATATATCACTAATGTAAAATGTCAAACATAGGACGTAGAAGCGAGAACTACTACCGGAAGTAGGACATTTCAACCAATGTACAAAATAAAAGATGAAAACGCGACGAGCAATTTAAGTACGGACAAAAAAAGGCAATATTTAAGGAAGTCGAGGCGATTAAGGCAGCTGGAAGTAGAATATATCACTAATGTAAAATGTCTAACTATTTATAGGACGTAGAAGCGAGAACTACCGCCGGAAGTAGGGCATTTCAACCAATGTACAAAATAAAAGGTGATGAGCGATACACGGAAGTAGAAGAGATACGCAAGCCCGCCCCTTCAACATAATAGCCCAGATTCACAAGCATATACGGACCAAACAAATATAATGAAAACAAACAAAAAAAACCAGCAGGTGTAAAGACTTCATGAAGTACAAACCGAACAAAAAATAATATACACCTCACGGGATGATACAAAACCAGACAAAAAGCAAGTAAAATAATAAATATAAAGCAAAATGTAAACACGTACGGCTGTCCATGTGATCTTATTGTTCTGTCTTTATATATTTTTTTCAATTGGAATATATTTCTACAATCTTTTCTCTCATTGTTAAGAGAATTCCATAGTTTAACCCCCACCATTTATATACACATTTGTTTTAAAGTTGTCCTTGAATACTGATGTACAAAATAAAAGATGAAAACGCAACGAGGAATTTTAAGTACAGACAAAAAAAAACAATATTTAAGGAAGTAGAGGCGATTAAGACAGCTGGAAGTAGAATATATCACTAATGTAAAATGTCAAACTATTTATAGGACGTAGAAGCGGGAAATACTACCAAAAGTAGGACATTTCTACCAAAATAAGAGATGAAAACGCGACGAGCAATTTAAGTACTGACAAAAAAAGACAATATTTAAGGAAGTAGAGGCGATTAAGACAGCTGGAAGTAGAATATGTCACTAATGTAAAATGTCAAACTATTTATAGGACGTAGAAGCAGGAACTACTACCAAAAGTAGGACATTTCTACCAAAATAAGAGATGAAAACGTGACGAGCAATTTAAGTACTGACAAAAAAAGACAATATTTAAGGAAGTCGAGGCGATTAAGACCGCTGGAAGTAGAATATATCACTAATGTAAAATGTCAAACATAGGACGTAGAAGCGAGAACTACTACCGGAAGTAGGACATTTCAACCAATGTACAAAATAAAAGATGAAAACGCGACGAGCAATTTAAGTACGGACAAAAAAAGGCAATATTTAAGGAAGTCGAGGCGATTAAGGCAGCTGGAAGTAGAATATATCACTAATGTAAAATGTCTAACTATTTATAGGACGTAGAAGCGAGAACTACCGCCGGAAGTAGGGCATTTCAACCAATGTACAAAATAAAAGGTGATGAGCGATACACGGAAGTAGAAGAGATACGCAAGCGAGGGAAATGTCGACAAAGTCCAGAATAGTAACATTTTAAGTACTTCGGATAATAACGACCGGAGGAAAACGTGTTCAACATGGTCAAAGGTACGAAAATAACAAATACACATTAAAATAGGCGATAAACGATTAACAAAGTGGGAAAGCTGACTAAATAAACGAGGTCAAGAGGTACAAAAAGACTAATTAAGACGGCAGGAAGTGCGAGATGTCGCCGATGTAAAAGGAGCCCGTAACTTTGTACAAAATACAAGGTGACGGGCGAAAAACAACAGATAACAATCGAGGAAAATAACATTTGACGGAAAAGAGATGGACAATTCGAAGTAGAAGACTTTAATGATGTTAAACGTCAAAAGATAACATTGACGGACGCCGGAAAAACCACCGGAAGTAGAAGATAACGTCTACAATGTGCAAAATAAAAGCTGAGAAGAGCGGAGTAGTAGTTGTCAAAAAACGTTCAATGTAAAATAAAAATAAAAATAATGTGTAAAAATAAAGTAGAAACTATACAAAACTACTACGTAAAAGATGAAAAGTGATTTATTAGTACCAAAGTGGAGGACAGGGGAACATACAAAGGACAAACTAAAAAAAAAAAAATTCCAGCAAGAAAATGAAAATTGAAGACACATTGCAACAAGTAAAAAATTAAGAACGCAATTTATTTAGTTGTAAGAAATTAAGAAATAAAGAATGTTGGGATGACAACTTTATAAACACAACTACAGAAAAAAACAACACTTATATCCACTTATTGCATGAAATACGTGTTGCATTCTTTACTCAGGCACGCACGAGGTGAATTATTGAACTCATATTATGTTCTACGTGTGGTGAATGTTTATATTCATCTTGGAGAAAGCAAACCACCGAGTTGAATTGAATAGTGCTATTTCACTTTGAGCACATAAATAGACAAGGCCCCTTAGTTTGACATCCGCAGGTGGATTGGATCACTTCTCGGGACTTCGGTATGCAAAAGTGATAGCCCTATCCTTGAGAAAAGACTACCTGTCTAGCTCAAACGCCAACATTTGAGTTATGACTTAAAGCAGTTGTTTTCCAGACACTTACACACAAACATCTCCTTTTATGGTCAGGATGTGCTCTCCTGACTTAGCACACACACACACAGACAGGGACAGGAAGGAGGAATATAAAACTGGTGGTTTGGCTTCTCCAAGTTAGGAGTCCTTCATTTTTTTAACCTATGTTCCTCCGGGTACTGCAGTCCTGAATAATGACGCTCGCATGGAATAAAGCAACTTTTGGTTCAGTAAAGTCTCTTTTGATCCAGCCGCACTGCCGTGTCATCCTCCGGTCCGGACGAGGATGACGAGACCGGAAATAGACGTCACGTACAAGAAAACACATTGTGTACTTTGTCATTCTTCTTTGTCTCAATATATCACACTTTTATACGCAGTCACCTGTCGTCAGGTTGATCAAATTGATGAGGAGAGTGAAACAAAAGATTGTTCTTGTTGTTAAACGATCAATAAGGTCAGTGAGACGCCACATTAGCGTATTGTGCACACACAAAAAACATACTGGGTTATTTTTATTTTGCTCTTTTTTCCGACATTTTTACTCTTGGTTTTTTTATTTCAGAATTTAGCTCTTTTTTTCCAACATTTTTACTGTTTTTTTGTTTTGTTTTGTTTAAAAATTTCAGAATTTTGCTCTTTTTTTCCGACATTTTTACTGTTATTTTTTTTGTTTGTTTACAAATTTCAGAATTTAGCTCTTTTTTTCTGACATTTTTACGTTTTTTTTTTGTTTGTTTAAAATTGTAAGAATTTTGCTCTTTTTTTCCCCAACATTTTTAAAGTTTTTTGTTTAAAAATTTTCAGAATTTTGCTCTTTTTTTCTGACATTTTTACAGTTATTTTGTTCTTGTTTTAAAAATTTCAGAATTTTGCTCTTTTTTCCGACATTTTTACTGTAATTTATTTTACTTTTTTAAATTTCAGGATTTGGCTCTTTTTTTCCAACATTTTTACTGTTTTTTTGTTTTGTTTTGTCTAAAAATTTCAGAATTTTGCTCTTTTTTCCCGACATTTTTACTGTTATTTTTTTTGTTTACAAATTTCAGAATTTTGCTCTTTTTTTTCGACATTTTTACGGGTTTTTTTTTGTTTGTTTAAAATTGTAAGAATTTAGCTCTTTTTTTTCCGACATTTTTACAGTTTTTTGTTTAAAAATGTTCAGAATTTTGCTCTTTTTTTCTGACATTTTTACAGTTATTTTGTTCTTGTTTTAAAAATTTCAGAATTTTGCTCTTTTTTCCGACATTTTTACTGTAATTTATTTTAATTTTTTAAATTTCAGAATTTGGCTCTTTTTTTCCAACATTTTTACTGTTTTTTTGTTTTGTTTTGTTTAAAAATTTCAGAGTTTTGCTCTTTTTTTCCGACATTTTTACGTTTTTTTTTTGTTTGTTTAAAATTGTAAGAATTTAGCTCTTTTTTTCCCCGACATTTTTACACTTTTTTTGTTTAAAAATTTTCAGAATTTTGCTCTTTTTTTCTGACATTTTTACAGTTATTTTGTTCTTGTTTTAAAAATTTCAGAATTTTGCTCTTTTTTCCGACATTTTTACTGTAATTTATTTTATTTTTTTAAATTTCAGAATTTGGCTCTTTTTTTCCGACATTTTTACTGTTATTTTTTTTTGTTTTGTTTAAAAATTTCAGAATTTTGCTCTTTTTTTCCGACATTTTTACTGTTATTTTTTTTGTTTGTTTACAAATTTCAGAATTTTGCTCTTTTTTTCCGACATTTTTCCTGGGTTATTTTTTTCGACCCAAATGCTGGGTTGTGCCTGTTGGGTCATATTTATGGGTTATTTCTAAGGAGTTGGGTAGATTTTTTTTTAACCCGAACCAGAGGCCAAGACACTGGACACTGGCCAAGAGTTAGTGGGCGGCTGAGGGTGGAGTCGGCTCTCTTGGTTGCTTTGTTGGGTCTGCTCCTCCCACCCCAGCAGACGATGGCGTGGAACACCGCAGAGGCCACCATAGTGTATTTGTTGTTGTTGTTGTTGTTGTTTTACTTTTGTGGAAGAGGCTGGCTGATATTTTTAATGTCCTTTGTGTCCAAATTGGGTAGTTTTCAACCCAGCATTTTTTCCGAGCGTGTTGTTGTTGTTGTCGTTGATGGTTGTGCTGTTTTTCTCTCCTGCAGGCAACAAAGATGATGCCGCTCACGTTAATCCTCCAGCTGGTCCTGGTGCCAGCTCTCCTGGTAAGTTGAACGGCCGCAGTATTCACAGCGCGGAGACCCTCGTTTTTTCTTAACAAGCTTATCGCCCGTGCAGGCGGCCGGCAAGGACCGCTGGGACTCCTGGGGCTCGTACGGACAATGCAGTCGGACCTGCGGCGGCGGGGTGATGGTCAGAAGCAGACGCTGCATCACTCACAGGTACCGTTAGGGCCCCGCCCCCTTTGGAGTTGCTGTGTTGTGTCGGGAGAGTCCCCGTGTTTTTGCAGGCGAAAAACTGTATAATTTGGGGGTCCCGAAAAACATTTCAAAGTTGAAAATCTAGCCCCTCCTACCATTTTAAACGTATTAACACGAAAATGGCAAGAGATGTCTATCATGACGCGACGCACATAAAAGTCTCAGGAACCCATACCTGAAAACAAACAGGAAGTCGACCATCTTGGTTTTCGTCTTCCATTTTTCGAGGGGAAAATGGGTCGTACTTAAACAAACTCCTCCTAGGGACTTTGACCAAATGAGTCGTGGTTAAAATGACAGATACTACACATATATGTGATGATAAATTGTGAACCAATTATTCCTACGCCGTAAGATGTGGGCGTGGCATGGCGCCAAACTTTGCTCCAATGGTTTTTCGCCATTTATCGGCGAAGAAAAGGGTTCGTACTTTAACGAACTCCTCCTAGGGACTTTGACCAAATGAGTCGTGGTTAAAATGACACATACTACACATATAGTAGAAAATTAATTGCGAAACAATTTTTCCTACGTCATAAGATGTGGGCGTGGCATGGCGCCAAACTTTGCTCCGATGGTTTTTCGCCATTTTTCGGCAAAAAAGAGGGGTCGTACTTTTACGAACTCCTCCTAGGAACTTTGACCAAATGAGTCCAAGTTAAAATGACAGATACTACACATATGTGTGGTGATAAATTGCGAACCATTTATTCGTATGTCATAAGATGTGGGCGTGGCATGGCGGCAAACTTTGCTCCGATGCTTTTTCGCCATTTTTTGGCGAAGAAAAGGGTTTGTACTTTAACAAACTCCTCCTAGGGACTATGACCAAATGAGTCGTGGTTAAAATGACAGATACTACACATATAGGTGATGATAAATTGTGAACCAATTTTACCCACGCCATAAGATGTGGGCGTGGCATGGTGCCAAACTTTGCTCCGATGGTTTTTTGCCATTTTTTGGCGAAAAAAAGGGGTCGTACTTTAACAAACTCCTCCTAGGAACTTTGACCAACTGAGTCACAGTTAAAATGACAGATACTACACATTTAGGTGATGATAAATTGCGAACACATTTTTCTCACACCATAAAATGTGGGCGTGGTATGGCACCAAACTTTGCTACGATGGTTTTTCGCCATTTTTTGGCGAAAAAAAGGGGTCGTACTTTAACAAACTCCTCCTAGGGACTTTGACCGAATGAGTCGTGGTTAAAATGACAGATACTACACATATAGTTGATGATAAATTGCAAACCAATTTTACCCACGCCATAAGATGTGGGCGTGGCATGGCGCCAAACTTTGCTCCAATGGTTTTTCGCCATTTTTTGGCGAAAAAAAGGGGTCATACTTTAACAAACTCCTCCTAGGGACTTTGACCAAATGAGTCGTGGTTAAAATGACAGATACTACACATATAGGTGATGATAAATTGTGAACCAATTACTCCTACGCCATAAGATGTGGGCGTGGCATGGCGCCAAACTTTGCTCCGTTGGTTTTTCGCCATTTTTTGGCGAAAAAAATGAGTCATACTTTAACAAACTCCTCCTAGGGACTTTGACCAAATGAGTCGTGGTTAAAGTAACAGATACTACACATATAGGTGATGATAAATTGTGAACCAATTATTCCTACGCCATAAGAATTGGGCGTGGCATGGCGCCAAACTTTGCTCCGTTGGTTTTCCGCCATTTTTTGGCGAAAAAAATGAGTCATACTTTAACAAACTCCTCCTAGGGACTTTGACCAAATGAGTCCCAGTTAAAATTACAAATACTACACATATAGGTGATGATAAATTGTGAACCAATTTTACCCACGCCGTAAGATGTGGGCGTGGCATGGCGCCAAACTTTGCTCCGATGGTTTTTCGCCATTTTTTGGCAAAAAAAAGGAGTCATACTTGAACGAATTTCTCCTAGGGACTTTGACCAAATGAGTCGTGGTTAAAATGACAGATACTACACATATAAGTGATGATAAATTGCGAAACAATTTTACCTACGCCATAAGATGTGGGCGTGGTATGGCATCAAACTTTGCTCCGATGATTTTTAGCCATTTATTGGCAAAAAAAAGGGGTCGTACTTTAACAAACTCCTCCTAGGGACTTTGACCAACTGAGTCACAGTTAAAATGTCAGATACTACACATATAGGTGATGATAAATTGTGAACCAATTTTACCCACGCCGTAAGATGTGGGCGTGGCATGGCGCCAAACTTTCTTCCGACGGTTTTTCGCCATTTTTTGGCGAAAAAAAGGAGTCATACTTTAACGAACTCCTCTTAGGGACTTTGACCAAATGAGTCACAGTTAAAATGACAGATACTACACATATATGTGATGATTTATTGCGAACCAATTTTTCCCTACGTCATAAGATGTGGGCGTGGTATGGCGCCAAACTTTGCTCAGATGGTTTTTCGCCATTTATCAGCGAAAAAAAGGAGTCATTCTTGAACGAATTTCTCCTAGGGACTTTGACCAACTGAGTCACAGTTAAAATGACAGATACTACACATATAGGTGATGATAAATTGCGAAACAATTTTACCTACGCCGTAAGATGTGGGCGTGGCATGGCGCCAAACTTTGCTCCGATGGTTTTTCGCCATTTTCCGGCGAAAAAACGGGGTCGTACTTTAACAAACTCCTCCTAGGGACTTTGACCAAATGAGTCACGGTTAAAATGACAGATACTACACATATAGGTGATGATAAATTGCGAACCAATGTTTCCTACGCCATAACACGTGGGCGTGGTATGGTGCCAAACTTTGCTCCGAGGGTTTTTCGCCATTTTCCGGCGAAAAAAAGGGGTCGTACTTTAACAAACTCCTCCTAGGGACTTTGACCAAATGAGTCACGGTTAAAATGACAGATACTACACATATAGGTGATGATAAATTGCGAAACAATTTTACCCACGCCGTAAGATGTGGGCGTGGCATGGCGCCAAACTTTGCTCCGATGGTTTTTCGCCATTTTTTGGCGAAAAAAAGGGGTCATACTTTAACAAACTCCTCCTAGGGACTTTGACCAAATGAGTCGTGGTTAAAATGACAGATACTACACATATAGGTGATGATAAATTGTGAACCAATTTTTCCTACGCCGTAAGATGTGGGCGTGGCATGGCGTCAAACTTTGCTCCGATGGTTTTTCGCCATTTTTTGGCGAAAAAAAGGGGTCGTACTTTAACAAACTCCTCCTAGGGACTTTGACCAAATGAGTCACGGTTAAAATGACGGATACTACACATATAGGTGATGATAAATTGCGAACCAATGTTTCCTACGCCATAAGACGTGGGCGTGGTATGGTGCCAAACTTTGCTCCGATGGTTTTTCGCCATTTTCCGGCGAAAAAAAGGGGTCGTACTTTAACAAACTCCTCCTAGGGACTTTGACCAAATGAGTCACGGTTAAAATGACAGATACTACACATATAGGTGATGATAAATTGCGAAACAATTTTACCCACGCCGTAAGATGTGGGCGTGGCATGGCGCCAAACTTTGCTCCGATGGTTTTTCGCCATTTTTTGGCGAAAAAAAGGGGTCATACTTTAACAAACTCCTCCTAGGGACTTTGACCAAATGAGTCGTGGTTAAAATGACAGATACTACACATATAGGTGATGATAAATTGCGAACCAATTATTCCTACGCCATAAGATGTGGGCGTGGTATGGCGCCAAACTTTGCTCCGAAGGTTTTTAGCCATTTATCGGCGAAAAAAAGGGGTCGTACTTTAACAAACTTCTCCTAGGGACTTTGACCAAATGAGTCGTGGTTAAAATGACAGATACTACACATATAGGTGATGATAAATTGCGAAACAATTTTACCTACGCCATAAGATGTGGGCGTGGTATGGCATCAAACTTTGCTCAGATGATTTTTAGCCATTTATCGGCAAAAAAAAGGGGTCGTACTTTAACAAACTCCTCCTAGGGACTTTGACCAAATGAGTCGTGGTTAAAATGACAGATACTACACATGTAGGTGATGATAAATTGCGAAACAATTTTACCTACGCCATAAGATGTGGGCGTGGTATGGCGCCAAACTTTGCTCCGAAGGTTTTTAGCCATTTATCGGCGAAAAAAAGGGGTCATACTTTAACCAACTCCTCCTAGGGACTTTGACCAAATGAGTCGTGGTTAAAATGACAGATACTACACATATAGGTGATGATAAATTGCGAACCAATGTTTCCTTTGCCATAAGATGTGGGTGTGGTATGGCGCCAAACTTTGCTCCGATGGTTTTTCGCCATTTTCCGGCGAAAAAAAGGGGTCGTACTTTAACAAACTCCTCCTAGGGACTTTGACCAAATGAGTCGTGGTTAAAATGACAGATACTACACATATATGTGATGATAAATTGTGAACCAATTTTACCTACGCCATAAGATGTGGGCGTGTTATGGCGCCAAACTTTGCTCCGATGGTTTTTGGCCATTTTTTGGTGAAAAAAAGGAGTCATACTTTAACGAACTCCTCCAAGGGACTTTGACCAAATGAGTCACAGTTAAAATGACAGATACTACACATATAGGTGATGATAAATTGTGAGCCAATTATTCCTATGTCATAAGATGTGGGCGTGGCATGGCGCCAAACTTTGTTCCGATGGTTTTTTGCCATTTTTTGGCGAAAAAAAAGGGTCATACTTTAACCAACTCCTCCTAGGGACTTTGACCAAATGAGTCGTGGTTAAAATGACAGATACTACACATATAGGTGATGATAAATTGCGAACCAATGTTTCCTACGCCATAAGATGCGGGCGTGGTATGGCGCCAAACTTTGCTCCGATGGTTTTTCGCCATTTTTTGGCGAAAAAAAGGGGTCATACTTTAACAAACTCCTCCTAGGGACTTTGACCAACTGAGTCACAGTTAAAATGACAGATACTACACATATAGGTGATGATCAATTGCGAAACAATTTTACCTACGCCGTAAGATGTGGGTGTGGCATGGCGCCAAACTTTGCTCCAATGGTCTTTCGCTATTTTTTGGCGAAAAAAAGGAGTCATACTTTAACAAACTCCTCCTTGGGACTTTGACCAAATGAGTCGTGGTTAAAATGACAGATACTACACATATAGTTGAAGATAAATTGTGAACCAATTTTTCCTACGTCATAAGATGTGGGCGTGGCATGGCGCCAAACTTTGTTCCGATGAATTTTCGCTATTTATCAGCGAAAAAAAGGAGTCATACTTGAACGAATTTCTCCTAGGGACTTTGACCAACTGAGTCACAGTTAAAATGACAGATACTACATATATAGGTGATGATAAATTGCGAACCAATTTTACCCACGCAGTAAGATGTGGGCGTGGCATGGCGGCAAACTTTGCTCCGATGGTTTTTCTCCATTTTTTGGCAACAAAAAAGGAGTTATACTTTAACGAACTCTTCCTAGGGACTTTGTCTAAATGAGTCGTGGTTAAAAGGACAGATACTACACATATAGGTGATGATAAATTGCGAACCAATTTTTCCTACGCCATAAGATGTGGGCGTGGTATGGCATCAAACTTTGCTCAGATGATTTTTAGCCATTTATCGGCAAAAAAAAGGGGTCGTACTTTAACGAACTCCTCCTAGGGACTTTGACCAAATGAGTCACAGTTAAAATGACAGATACTACACATATAGGTGATGATAAATTGTGAGCCAATTATTCCTATGTCATAAGATGTGGGCGTGGCATGGCGCCAAACTTTGTTCCGATGGTTTTTTGCCATTTTTTGGCGAAAAAAAAGGGTCATACTTTAACCAACTCCTCCTAGGGACTTTGACCAAATGAGTCGTGGTTAAAATGACAGATACTACACATATAGGTGATGATAAATTGCGAACCAATGTTTCCTACGCCATAAGATGCGGGCGTGGTATGGCGCCAAACTTTGCTCCGATGGTTTTTCGCCATTTTTTGGCGAAAAAAAGGGGTCATACTTTAACAAACTCCTCCTAGGGACTTTGACCAACTGAGTCACAGTTAAAATGACAGATACTACACATATAGGTGATGATCAATTGCGAAACAATTTTACCTACGCCGTAAGATGTGGGTGTGGCATGGCGCCAAACTTTGCTCCAATGGTCTTTCGCTATTTTTTGGCGAAAAAAAGGAGTCATACTTTAACAAACTCCTCCTTGGGACTTTGACCAAATGAGTCGTGGTTAAAATGACAGATACTACACATATAGTTGAAGATAAATTGTGAACCAATTTTTCCTACGTCATAAGATGTGGGCGTGGCATGGCGCCAAACTTTGTTCCGATGAATTTTCGCTATTTATCAGCGAAAAAAAGGAGTCATACTTGAACGAATTTCTCCTAGGGACTTTGACCAACTGAGTCACAGTTAAAATGACAGATACTACATATATAGGTGATGATAAATTGCGAACCAATTTTACCCACGCAGTAAGATGTGGGCGTGGCATGGCGGCAAACTTTGCTCCGATGGTTTTTCTCCATTTTTTGGCAACAAAAAAGGAGTTATACTTTAACGAACTCTTCCTAGGGACTTTGTCTAAATGAGTCGTGGTTAAAAGGACAGATACTACACATATAGGTGATGATAAATTGCGAACCAATTTTTCCTACGCCATAAGATGTGGGCGTGGTATGGCATCAAACTTTGCTCAGATGATTTTTAGCCATTTATCGGCAAAAAAAAGGGGTCGTACTTTAACGAACTCCTCCTAGGGACTTTGACCAAATGAGTCACAGTTAAAATGACAGATACTACACATATAGGTGATGATAAATTGTGAGCCAATTATTCCTATGTCATAAGATGTGGGCGTGGCATGGCGCCAAACTTTGTTCCGATGGTTTTTTGCCATTTTTTGGCGAAAAAAAAGGGTCATACTTTAACCAACTCCTCCTAGGGACTTTGGCCAAATGAGTCGTGGTTAAAATGACAGATACTACACATATAGGTGATGATAAATTGCGAACCAATGTTTCCTACGCCATAAGATGCGGGCGTGGTATGGCGCCAAACTTTGCTCCGATGGTTTTTCGCCATTTTTTGGCGAAAAAAAGGGGTCATACTTTAACAAACTCCTCCTAGGGACTTTGACCAACTGAGTCACAGTTAAAATGACAGATACTACACATATAGGTGATGATCAATTGCGAAACAATTTTACCTACGCCGTAAGATGTGGGTGTGGCATGGCGCCAAACTTTGCTCCAATGGTCTTTCGCTATTTTTTGGCGAAAAAAAGGAGTCATACTTTAACAAACTCCTCCTTGGGACTTTGACCAAATGAGTCGTGGTTAAAATGACAGATACTACACATATAGTTGAAGATAAATTGTGAACCAATTTTTCCTACGTCATAAGATGTGGGCGTGGCATGGCGCCAAACTTTGTTCCGATGAATTTTCGCTATTTATCAGCGAAAAAAAGGAGTCATACTTGAACGAATTTCTCCTAGGGACTTTGACCAACTGAGTCACAGTTAAAATGACAGATACTACATATATAGGTGATGATAAATTGCGAACCAATTTTACCCACGCAGTAAGATGTGGGCGTGGCATGGCGGCAAACTTTGCTCCGATGGTTTTTCTCCATTTTTTGGCAACAAAAAAGGAGTTATACTTTAACGAACTCTTCCTAGGGACTTTGTCTAAATGAGTCGTGGTTAAAAGGACAGATACTACACATATAGGTGATGATAAATTGCGAACCAATTTTTCCTACGCCATAAGATGTGGGCGTGGTATGGCATCAAACTTTGCTCAGATGATTTTTAGCCATTTATCGGCAAAAAAAAGGGGTCGTACTTTAACGAACTCCTCCTAGGGACTTTGACCAAATGAGTCACAGTTAAAATGACAGATACTACACATATAGGTGATGATAAATTGCGAACCATTTTTTCCTACGCCATAAGATGTGGGCGTGGCATGGCGCCAAACTTTGCTCCAATGGTTTTTAGCCATTTATCGGCGAAAAAAAGGGTTCGTACTTTAACGAACTCCTCCTAGGGACTTTGACCAGATGAGTCGTGGTTAAAATGACATACTACACATATAGTTGATGATAAATAGTGAACACATTATTCCTACGCCATAAGATGTGGGCGTGGTATGGCGCCAAACTTTGCTCCGATGCTTTTTCGCCATTTTTTGGCGAAAAAAAGGTTTCGTACTTTAACAAACTCCTCCTAGGGACTTTGACCAAATGAGTCGTGGTTAAAATGACAGATACTACACATATAGGTGATGATAAATTGCGAACCAATTTTTCCTACGCCATAAGATGTGGGCGTGGTATGGCATCAAACTTTGCTCCGATGATTTTTAGCCACTTATCGGCAAAAAAAAGGGTTCGTACTTTAACGAACTCCTCCTAGGGACTTTGACCAAATGAGTCGTGGTTAAAATGACAGATACTACACATATAGGTGATGATAAATTGTGAACCAATTTTTCCTACGCCATAAGATGTGGGCGTGGCATGGCGCCAAACTTTGCTCCGATGGTTTTTCGCCATTTTTTGGCGAAAAAAGGGGGTCGTACTTTAACAAACTCCTCCTAGGGACTTTGACCAAATGAGTCGTGGTTAAAATGACAGATACTACACATATAGGTGATGATAAATTGCGAACCAATTTTACCCACGCCGTAAGATGTGGGCGTGGCATGGCGCCAAACTTTGCTCCGATGGTTTTTCGCCTTTTTTTGGCGAAAAAAAGGGGTCGTACTTTAACAAACTCCTCCTAGGGACTCGGACCAAATGAGTCATGGTTAAAATGACAGATACTACACATATAGGTGATGATAAATTGTGAGCCAATGTTTCCTATGCCATAAGATGTGGGCGTGGTATGGCGCCAAACTTTGACCTGAATGTTTGCTACAAAACAGCAAACGTCAATAACTCTGTTTCACAAGTCCAGACCTTGGCGGGTGAGTCAAACCCGTTAGGTTGCGCCGTAAACCCAACGGCGCGACGCGGGCGATGGCCCGTTTAAACGCCGCTCGCCGCTTGAATTCTTCTTATTACTATTAGCGTAGACGCGTACGTGAGGTCTTCTTCAAGCGTGGTCATCAGGGAGAGCGTCCAACTCAAACCGGTCGTCTTTTCCTGCCCGCCGTCTGCGGGGGAGGATTAAAAACGTCTCCTGGCGTTTATTTCCCACCCATCTCGTCCGTTTCAGGCGGACACAAGCCCCAAGAGGTGGTATGGAAAGTCACACATCCTCATTGTGGTTCTGTGCTGCTTATTTGGAGGAAGACTTCTCCAAATAGAAGTTTATTCACAGGCTGGGACGCCCCTTAATGTGGAATTGCGGTCGTCTGCGGGCGCACTCTGCTTATTTTAGGAAACATCTCTCTGCATAGAAGTATATGTTTGTGTATATATGGCTCATGAACTCACATGCCCTTTTAGCAAAGACGGAAGACAAATCAGTTTCATCCAAAAGGAACCTTTTATTTCAATAATATTCCATTTTGTTCTCATTATTTAAGCCCCAAGCTGTTTGTTTACATGCTTTTTTTAATTTCTCTTTACTATTTGGGCTTATTGGACCCTAATTAGAATATAAACTAAGAATCAGCTCGGGAAGTTTGGAAATATTGACCATGTTTGGATTATTCAAAGTTGGACACCGTCCATGGGAATGAAGGGAGGAATGCACAGTGCAGGGTTGAAATTCTACTGAATTTGCATTAAATCAGGTTGTTTTAGCTAATTAATCACGCTGCAAGATCTTGCATGTTGCATTCAATGTTTATTCCCATTCATTCCCATGGGAAGTTTCCAACTTTGAATATTACCGGAATTTTGCAACCCTATATAAGGCGCATTAAAGGGGTCATCAGTGTTTCCCATAAACTGCCAAGATACCTGTGGCGGTGGGGGGCGTGGCTATGGGCGTGGTCAACATGACATCATCGAGTAATTTGCATAATTTACTACAATGATATGATTTTCTCTAAAAAGGCTAAAAAAATGTATACTTACTAATTAATAATAACAGTTTTGTTTTAAAACGTCCATCCATCCATCCATTTTACAATATAATTACAACACTTTATGTACATATTTATATACAGATTTGAACAATAAGTTATTCACTGAAATATATCTATTAATTGTGGTTCTTACAAAAAATATATCTTATAAAATATAAAAGCTAAAATGTCTCCTAAAGCTCTGCCCCTTTAATTAGTGCATACTAAATAATTTAACTTTAGCCTACTACTACAACCATATTATTTACCAGCAACATAAAGTGAAACAGAGGCAGAGGTGTCCTGCCACAGTCAGTAACAAATAAACAGAAAACAGTAGTGGTCAAATACAAATAAGGCAACAAGACTTCTCTTTTGTAAAGTAAATCTGAACAGCTGATATGGGCATCTACATCAACTATATGATTTGCCTGAGAAGCTGGACAGGACAAAAAAAAAAAAAAATTAAATTACATTTTTTTTTTAAAAAAAAAAAAAAAAAATTTTTTTAAATTTGTGGCAGACGTAGTTCTTCCGTGGCGGGCCGCCACAAATAAATGAATGTGTGGGAAACATGGGGTCAAATTTTTATTTTTTCTCTAAATGTAAAACACTTCCTTGTGGTCTACATCAGTGGTCCCCAACCACCGGGCCGATTGGTACCGGGCCGTGCAAGAAATAAAAAAAAATAAAATAAAAAAAATAAAAAAATTTTTTAAAAATTAAATCAACATAAAAAACACAATATATACATATTGTGTATGTGTATGTCAATATAGATCAATACAGTCTGCAGGGATACAGTCCGTAAGCACACATGATTGGATTTCTTTATGAAAAAAAAAACATTACCCCCCCCCCCCCCCCCCAAACCCCCGGTCCGTGGGACAAATTTTCAAGCGTTGACCGGTCCCCAGCTACAAAAAGGTTGGGGACAACTGGTCTACATAACATGTAATGGTGGTTCTTTGGTCAAAATGTTGCATAGATGATGTTTTACACATCATCTTCAAGTCGCTTCAGGATGCGCCGTTTTATTTACGTGGCTCACCTTCGACAGCGTCTTCTCCCCGTCATCTTTGTTGTAGCGGTGTAGCGTGCAAGGACGGGAGTGGAAGAAGTGTCAAAAGATGCAGCTAACTGTTTTAATGACATTCACACTTCAATCAATAACGGCGTGAAAAACCGTCCGACCGGAACTCTCTAATAAGTAAAGTTCCTTGGGTGAATAATGTAAACTCACTACACCGGTATGTTTTAGCGCTTTCATGGCGAGTTTACTGACAGATATAAGTAAGAACTTTACACTACTTTATATTAGAAATGGCAAAGTGATTATTTGGCGTACCACAAGATGGAGCCACAGTTTGAGGAATGGCTGTGCTAAGCCACTTGGGGGGGAAAGGAGCATTGTCGTAGCTTCTGTCTTACTTGCAAATGGTTAATGATTGGCCATTAGTTGATGAAATGATGCTAAGTGTTTTTGGGTACCAACAGGGCCGACGGAGGACACAACTGTGTGGGACCAGAGAAGTCTTATCTCACCTGCAACACTGAGGTAAGCTCAAATATTAATTGTATTAAGTATAAAGCAAGGGTCACCAACGTGGTGCCCGCGGGCACCAGGTAGCCCGTAAGGACCAGATGAGTAGCCCGCTGGCCTGTTCTAAAAATAGCTCAAATAGCAGCACTTACCAGTGAGCTGCCTCTATTTTTTAAATTGTATTCATTTACTAGCAAGCTGGTCTCGCTTTGCCCGACATTTTTAATTCTAAGAAAGACAAAACTCAAATAAAATTTGAAAATCCAAGAAAATATGTTAAAGACTTGGTCTTCACTTGTTTAAATAAATTCATGAATTTTTTTACAAAGCTTCTTATAACTTTCAGAAAGACAATTTTAGAGAAAAAAATACAACCTTAAAAATGATTTTAGGATTTTTAAACACATATACCTTTTTTACCTTTTAAATTCCTTCCTCTTCTTTCCTGACAATTTAAATCAATGTTCAAGTAAAATTTTTTTTTATTGTAAATAATAATAAATAAATTTTAATTGAATTCTTCATTTTAGCTTCTGTTTTTTCGACGAAGAATATTTGTGAAATATTTCTTCAAACTTATTATGATTAAAATTCAAAAAAATTATTCAGGAAAATCTGTAGAATCAAATTTAAATCTTATTTCAAAGTCTTTTGAATTTCTTTTAAAAATTTTGTTCTGGAAAATCTAGAAGAAATAATGATTTGTCTTTGTTAGAAATATAGCTTGGTCCAATTTGTTATATATTCTAACAAAGTGTAGATTGGATTTTAACCTATTTAAAACATGTCATCAAAATTCTAAAATTAATCTTAATCAGGAAAAATTAGTAATGATGTTCCATAAATTCTTTTTTTAATTTTTTCAAAAAGATTCAAATTAGCTACTTTTTCTCTTCTTTTTTTCGGTTGAATTTTGAATTTTAAAGAGTCGAAATTGAAGATAAACTGTTTCAAAATTTCATTGTCATTTTTTTCGTGTTTTCTCCTCTTTTAAACTGTTCAATTAAGTGTAAATATCATTAATTATTAATAATAACAGAGTTAAAGGTAAATTGAGCAAATTGGCTATTTCTGGCAATTTATTGAAGTGTGTATCAAACTGGTAGCCCTTTGTATTAATCAGTACCCAAGAAGTAGCTCTTGCTTTCAAAAAGGTTGGTGACCCCTGGTATAAAGGGTCAGTGTTGGGCAAGCTACTTGGAAGATGACATGATTTTTCTTGGCCTGATATAGCAAGGGTCAGTGACTTCCTGTCACATTTTAAACACAACTGAACAGGCATGTACAAAACCCAAAACTAAAGTTGTCACGTTGTGTAAATGGTAAATAAAAAGAAAATACAATGACTTGCAAATCCTTTTCAACTTATATTCAATTGAATAGACTGCAAAGACAAGATATTTCATGTTCACACTGGTAAACTTTGTTATTTTTTGCAAATATTAGCTCAATTGGAATTTGATGCCTGTATCATGTTTCAAAAAAGTGGCAAAAAAAACTGAGAAAGTTGAGGAATGCTCATCAAACACTTATTTGGAACGTCCCACAGGTGAACGGGCTAATTGGGAACAGGTGGGTGCCATGATTGGGTATAAAAGCAGCTTCCATGAAATGCTCAGTGGTTCACAAACAAGGACGGGGCGAGGGTCACCACTTTGTCAACAAATGCCTGAGCAAATTGTTTAAGAACAACATTTCTCAACCAGCTATTGCAAGGAATTTAGGGATTTCACCATCTACGCTCCGTAATATCATCAAAAGGTTCAGAGACTCTGCAGAAATCACTGCACGTAAGCCATGATATTACGGGCCTTCGATCCCTCAGGCGGTACTGCATCAAAAAGCGACATCAGTGTGTAAAGGATATCACCACATGGGCTCAGGAACACTTCAGAAAACCAATGTCAGTAACTAAAGTTGGTCGCTACATCTGTAAGTGCGAGTTAAAACTCTACTATGCAAAGCCAAAGCCATTTATCAACAACACCCAGAAACGCAGCCAGCCTCGCTGGGCCCGAGCTCATCTAAGATGGACTGATGCAAAGTGGAAAGGTGTTCTGACGAGTCCACATTTCAAATTGTTTTTGGAAACTGTGGACGTCGTGTCCTCCCAGAACAAAGAGGAAAAGAACCACCCGAATCTTTGTATTCTGTTTTTATTTACCATTTACACAACGTGACAACTTCACTGCTTTTGGGGTTTTGTACATCAAAGCCAATTTTTTTTATGTCGAACTGACTTCACTCCAAATAAATATTGGTATAAACGGATCAAATCACTTCAGTTCATTTCAATCAATCAATCAATCAATGTTTATTTATATAGCCCTAAATCACAAGTGTCTCAAAGGGCTGTACAAGCCACAACAACATCCTCGGTACAGAGCCCACATACGGGCAAAGAAAAACTCACCCCAGTGGGACGTCGGTGAATGACTATGAGAAACCTTGGAGAGGACCGCATATGTGGGTAACCCCCCCCCCCCCCCCCTAGGGGAGACCGAAAGCAATGGATGTCGAGTGGGCCTGACATAATATTGTGAAATTGTGAAAGTCCAGTCCACAGTGGATCCAACACATCAGCGAGAGTCCAGTCCATAGTGGGGCCAGCAGGAAACCATCCCGAGCGGAGACGGGTCAGCAGTGCAGAGATGTCCTCAACCGATGCACAGGCTAGTGGTCCACCCGGGGTCCCGACTCTGGACAGCCAGCACTTCATCCATGGCCACCGGACCTATGCAACTCCCCCTCCCAAGGGACAGGGGAGAAGAGGAGAGAAGAAAAGAAACGGCAGATCAACTGGTCTAAAAAGGGGGGGTCTATTTAAAGGCTAGAGTATACAAATGAGTTTTAAGATGGGACTTAAATGCTTCTACTGAGGTAGCATCTCTAACTGTTACCGGGAGGGCATTCCAGAGTACTGGAGCCCGAATAGAAAACGCTCTATAGCCCGCAGACTTTTTTTTTCCAAGTTTGTAACTTAAGCTCAATTCTTTGGACAACATGATATTTCTTGGACTACTTTTGCGACATTTTAAACAGACCTGAACAGGCACGTACTAAATAGTATTCAATAGTCAAATGTGTCGCATTGTCCTCACCCAGGACTGTCCAGAGGGATCCAGGGATTTCCGCGAAGAGCAGTGCGCTCAGTTTGACGGGGAGGACTTCAAGGGCAACCGGTACACCTGGCTGCCCTATTATGGAGGTCAGACATCCAGAATTACAGCTGAAAATGTCAATAAATTAAGAGAAAATGCTTCGTTCCGTCTCCGGCAGGTGACAACCCCTGTGAACTCAACTGCATGCCAAAGGGAGAGAACTTCTTTTACCGCCACGGCGCCACCGTGGTGGACGGGACACTGTGTCACCCCGGTCGCAGGGACGTCTGCGTGGAGGGAGTCTGCAAGGTGGGGCGTAACGGTTTGCGCTGCCGTCCTCCCCCCGCCCCCTGTCATAATACTTGTGTCCTGACCATGTGTCGCAGCGTATGGGCTGTGACAACAGGCTGGAGTCTCGGCAGCAGGAGGACCCATGCCTGCAGTGCGGGGGCAGGGGACAGTCCTGCTCCCTGGTCAAGAGGTCTTTCTCCACGCAGTATCTGACCCAAGGTATTTGCCCTCGGTCTGAAGGCAGTGAGCCGTCCTACAAACTGAACCGCTGTCTCATCCCCACCAGGCTACAACCAGATGTTCACCATCCCTGCTGGAGCCACCTCCATCAGCATCAGAGAGAACACGCCCACACGCAACTACTTTGGTAAGTGCCCGTGCGGTAGCTCTGGAGTGCTGTTCATTAACGAGTCGTACAAAACTTCGTAAACCGTAAAGGGCGCAAATAGAGGCCTTCGTAAATCGAGGTTCTACTGAATGTGTTTAGTTTTCTTGTTTTGACACTTATTAGATGGTCCGTGGAACTCTGGACCAGCTCTATACTCTGGGTAAGGGTCCTTGAGGGTGCATGGGAGTTTGCCCAACCAGTCTACATGTGCTTTGTGGACTTGGAGAAGGCATTCGACCGGGTCCCCCAGGAAGTCCTGTGGGGAGTGCTCAGAGAGTATGGGGTATCGGACCGTCTGATTGTGGCGGTCCGCTTCCTGTACAACCAGTTTCAGAGCTTGGTCTGCATTGCCGGCAGTAAGTCGGACCCGTTTCCAGTGAGGGTTGGACTCCGCCAAGGCTGCCCTTTGTCACCGATTCCTTTCATAACTTTTATGGACAGAATTTCTAGGCGCAGTCAAGGCATTGAGGGGATCCGGTTTGGTGGCTGCAGGATTAGGTCTCTGCTTTTTGCAGACGATGTGGTCCTGATGGCTTCATCTGGCCAGGATCTTCAGCTCTCACTGGATTGCTTTGCAGCCGAGTGTGAAGCCACTGGGATTAGAATCAGCACCTCCAAATCCGAGTCTATGGTTCTCGCCCGGAAAAGGGTGGAGTGCCATCTCCAGGTTGGGGAAGAGCGCTTGCCCCATGTGGAGGAGTTCAAGTACCTCGGAGTCTTGTTCACGAGTGAGGGAAGAGTGGATCGTGATATCGACAGGCGGATCGGTGCGACGTCTTCAGTGATGCGGACGCTGTATCGATCCGTTGTGGTGAAGAAGGAGCTGAGCCGGAAGGCAAAGCTCTCACTTTAACGGTCGATCTACATTCCTGTCCTCACCTATGGTCATGAGCTTTGGGTTATGACCGAAAGGACAAGGTCACGGGTACAAGCGGCCGAAATGAGTTTCCTCCGCCGGGTGGCGGGGCTCTCCCTTAGAGATAGGGTGAGAAGCTCTGTCATCCGCGGGGAGCTCAAAGTAAAGCCGCTGCTCTTCCACATGGAGAGGAGCCAGATGAAGTTGTTCGGGCATCTGGTCAGGATGCCACCCGAACGCCTCCCTAGGGAGGTGTTTAGGGCACGTCCGACCAATAAGACTGTGTCTACCAGTTGGCCTGGGACTACCTTAGGATCCCACGGAAAGAGCTGGACAAAGTGGCTGGGGAGAGGGAAGTCTGGGCTTCCCTGCTTAGGTTGCTGCCCCAGCGACCCGACCTTGGATAAGCGGAAGAAGAAGATGGATGCATGGATGGATAGATGGTTTTCATTTTTGATGCACTCGACTGGCATTTCTAGCTAGCATGTAACGTGTGTGTGTGTGTGTGGTCAGCCATTAAGAACCTGCATGGAGATTACTACCTGAACGGCCGTTGGTCCATTGAGTCTTCCCGGGCGACAAACATCGCCGGCACCGTGCTTTACTACCAGCGAGGTGCTGAGGGAGACCCTCACACTCCTGAAACCATCATCGGCCGTGGACCCACCACGGAACCTCTCGTTGTGGAGGTAAGAGCATCTCCTCAAGAGGACTCATGGGAACTGTTTGGGGATTTAGGTTTTTTTCCCCTGACAGCTGATCAGCCAGGAGCACAACTCAGGAGTGCAGTACGAGTTCTACGTTCCCGTGGGACACCTCAGGGAGGGATACACCTGGCGCTTCGGCTCGTGGTCCGCCTGCAGCACAGAGTGTGGATCAGGTTGGAGACCCGCACTGAAGAAACTCTCCTTAATTCTTGTTGTGGTTTCTTCAGTCGTGAAAGTTGTCACCCTGCCCCAGGCTACCAGTCTCGAAATGTCTTCTGCAACATGGACAACGAGGCCTCCCCCGACTACCTCTGCGCCTCTCTGGCTCGGCCCGAGAGCAACAGAACCTGCAACGCACAAGCCTGCCCCTCCACCTACAGGTGCGCATCTTCTCTGCAGACATTTATACATTATTCAGACACTCGATGATATTATTACGAGTGAATATTGGAACAACAACCCAAGGTGAAGATTTTTTATTTCACCTCAGAAGCGTAAAAAATCAAGATCAAGAGATTTACCATGTGGAAGAGTTCAAGTACCTCGGAGTCCTGTTCGCGAGTGAGGGAAGAGTGGATCGTGAGATCGACAGGCGGATCGGTGCGGTGTATCGATCCGTTGTGGTGAAGAAGGAGCTGAGCCGGAAGGCAAAGCTCTTAATTTACTGGTCGATCTACGTTCCCATCCTCACCTATGGTCATGAGCTTTGGGTTATGACCGAAAGGACAAGATCACGGGTACAAGCGGCCCAAATGAGTTTCCTCCGCCGGGTGGCGGGTCTCTCCCTTAGAGATAGGGTGAGAAGCTCTGCCATCCGGGAGGAGCTCAAAGTAAATCCGCTGCTCCTCCACATGGAGAGGAGCCAGATGAGGTGGTTCATGCATCTGGTCAGGATGCCACCCGAACACCTCCATTGGGAGGTGTTTAGGGCATGTCCGGCCGGTAGGAGGCCACGGGGAAGACCCAGGACACGTTGGGAAGACTATGTCTCCCGGCTGGCCTGGGAACGCCTCGGGATCCCCCGGGAGGAGCTGGACCAAGTGGCTGGGGAGAGGGAAGTCTGGGCTTCGACCTCGGATAGGCGGAAGAAAATAGATGGATGGATGGAGATTTACCAGTAAGAAACTACTCGTTTCTTCTCAGGCAAGTTAGTTTCTTCTCCACAGACAGCCAGTGCTGGGCAGTAACAAGCTACATGTAGCTAAGCTACGTAGCTTAACTACATTTTTTAACCACGAGGTAGCTTACATCAAAGCTGCAAGCTACAAAGAAAGAAAATTGACTGCGAACCCAGGCCAAAAAAAAAATCCAATGACTTGGATGAACAAGAACATCCGTGATGATTGGTTGGTGTTCCTACGATGAGTCGCAATTGGCTAAGGTGAGGGCCAAACATTACAGACTGGCCAATCAGAGGCAAGATAAGGCGGGTCTTTGAAACTAGTAAACAAAATCATACCACTCATGTCACCTACTCAGTGGCCTAGTGGTTAGAGTGTCCGCCCTGAGATCGGTAGGTTGTGAGTTCAAACCAAAGACTATAAAAATAGGAGCCTCTACCTCCCTGCTTGGCACTCAGCATCAAGGGTTGGAATTGGGGGCTAAATCACCAAAAATGATTCCCGGGCGCGGCCACCGCTGCTGCCCACTGCTCCCCTCACCTCGCAGGGGGTGATCAAGGGTGATGGGTCAAATGCAGAGAATCATTTTGCTACACCTAGTGTGTGTGTGACAATCATTGGTACTTTAACTTAACTTCAACATGACGACAAGGGAGTCCGAGACAGAGGGACGCTTCAAGCTGACCACTCCAAAAAAAAAAAAGGAACATACCTGAAAATGTCAGAGGAATTCTCTCCCACGGATGAGATTTTTCATTTAGTAATGAAGACGACGTGCAGGAAACCCACAACAATGCGAGTCCTTGGCCAAAACCTTAGTCTTCAGTTGTAGACCACAATCACAACTGCTCTCTTCATCTAAGGCCGGGTCCACACCAACACGGAGAGTTTCTAAAACACATATTTGGGGTTAAAACGATCTCCA
The DNA here is from genome assembly GCF_033978785.1 of Entelurus aequoreus. Lineage (NCBI taxonomy): Eukaryota > Metazoa > Chordata > Actinopteri > Syngnathiformes > Syngnathidae > Entelurus > Entelurus aequoreus. The sequence continues at coordinate 40,413,577 of NC_084753.1, forward strand.
TCCACACGGAGTGTCTACACACAAACGCATACACCTCGTAATTAGCGTTTGTCCCGTACTATAAAAACAAAAGAAGTGTAACAACGGACTTCCTTCTCAGCTGGAAAACCGGTCCGTGGAACGCCTGCTCTGTTACCTGCGGCGCGGGCAAACAGGTGCGCAGCGTGCACTGCAGCTACCGCGACGGATCGGCGCCCCGCACCGTGCAGGACACTTACTGCGGCCAGTACTCCCAGGCTCCGGCGGCCACGCAGAACTGCAACCTGCACCCGTGCGACGACCATCAGGCTTCAAGACCGAACAAGGTACGAGGCAACCACTTCCTGTTTTCTTTGGTGTTGATTGGGTTTACCCCTTGAGTCACCATTTTTTCCCCCCCCGTCTTCCACTCCCGTATATGTGTTGGTTTGGGTCTAAACCAGGCGTCCCCAAACAAACCAAAGCATGGTTTGTTTGGCATTGTTTGTTTATTTGTTTATGTTGTTTCATCAACATGCTTTTGGACGATGTCAGGTTGTGACGTTGATTTGACCGTTGAATTTTGGTCATTTCCCAACCGATATTCTACAACACAAATACAATGTTGGAACAACATGCTTTTTGACAACGTTTAATCAATGTTGGGTTCTGAGGTTGGTTTGACCATTGAAATTTGGTCATTTTCCAACCAATATTCTACAACACAAATACAACATTAAAACAACATGCTTTTTGGCAATGTTTATTCAATGGTTGTGACGTTGATTTGACATTGAAATTTGGTCATTTCCCAACCAACAACGTGGATCCAAGGTTAGACATCACCTTTTACAAGTACACCTGAAAGTCTGTTCTAAAGGACGTGTATGTATAATCAACATAGTTTCAATGTCTAGTGCAGGGGTCACCAACGCGGTGCCCGCGGGCACCAGGTAGCCCGTAAGGACCAGATGAGTAGCCCGCTGGCCTGTTCTAAAAATAGCTCAAATAGCAGCACTTACCAGTGAGCTGCCTCTATTTTTTAAATTGTATTTATTTACTAGCAAGCTGGTCTCGCTTTGCCCGACATTTTTAATTCTAAGAGAGACAAAACTCAAATAGAATTTGAAAATCCAAGAAAATATTTTAAAGACTTGGTCTTCACTTGTTTAAATAAATTCATTAATTTTTTTACTTTGCTTCTTATAACTTTCAGAAAGACAATTTTAGAGAAAAAATACAACCTTTAAAAATGATTTTAGGATTTTTAAACACAAATACCTTTTTACCTTTTAAATTACTTCCTCTTCTTTCCTGACAATTTAAATCAATGTTCAAGTACATTTATTTTTTTTATTGTAAAGAATAATAAATACATTTTAATTTAATTCTTCATTTTAGCTTCTGTTTTTTCGACAAAGAATATTTGTGAAATATTTCTTCAAACTTATTATGATTAAAATTCAAAAAAATTATTCTGGCAAATCTAGAAAATCTGTAGAATCAAATTTAAATTTTATTTCAAAGTATTTTGAATTTCTTTTAAAATTTTTGTTCTGGAAAATCTAGAAGAAATAATGATTTGTCTTTGTTAGAAATATAGCTTGGTCCAGTTTGTTATATATTCTAACAAAGTGTAGATTGGATTTTAACCTATTTAAAACATGTCATCAAAATTCTAAAATTAATCTTAATCAGGAAAAATTACTAATGATGTTCCATAAATTCTTTTTTAAATTTTTTCAAA
>NC_084753.1:40420281-40425281 GCF_033978785.1 Entelurus aequoreus
GGCTGTGTTGTGTTGCTGCTGACTTCCCTCGCAAAATACTCCGCTTCGCACCGACAACTTTCTTCTTTGCTTGCTCAGCTTCTTTCTCCATAATGCAATGAACAAATTGCAACAGATTCACCAACACAGATGTCCAGAATACTGTGGAATGATGAGATGAAAACAGAGCTATTTCGTATTGGCTTCAATGGGGTACGGATACTTCTGTTTCACTGGCTACGTCACAAGCATACGTCATCATCCAAAGGCGTTTTCAACCGGAAGTTTAGCGGGAAATTTAAAATGTCACTTTATAAGTTAACCCGGCCGTATTGGCATGTGTTGCAATGTTAAGATTTCATCATTGATATATAAACTATCAGACTGCGTGGTCGCTAGTAGTGGCTTTCAGTAGGCCTTTAATAAAGCATTTGTTTTCTACACTTACATTTTTACTCTTACTTGTCCTTGTTGTTGTTTGTCGCTGGTTTCCTCACAGTGAACGCTATCAATGAGTGACTTTTCAACGAAGAGCGTCTCTGAAATGTTGTCCCGAGTGGTCACTTGCAACAATCTTGATCGGTCCCTTGTTTGATTCCTCTCCTTTGTCCTTTCAGACGAACACAACAAGGCGCTCCACTGCAGCGAGTCGTATTACGGCTGCTGCCCCGACGGTGTGTCCGAGGCTCTGGGCTTCAACGATCACGGCTGCAATCTACCTGCTGTAAGCCACACACTTTTACACCTCCAATGTTCGCAAAGCGTGGTTTTGGCAATGGTTCCATCAGAGTTTATTTACCGTAATTTCCGGACTACAAGCCGCTACTTTTCCCCCTCGTTCTGGTCCCTGCGGCTTATACAAGGGTGCGGCTTATTTACGGCCTGTTCTTCTCCGACACCGACGAAGAGGATTTCGGTGGTTTTAGTACGCAGGAGGAAGACGATGACACAATGATTAAAGACTGACTTTTCATATACCGGTAGGCTGGTTATTTTGATAACGTACAGGCGAGCACTTTGTATTACTTTGCACCGTTGTATTATTTGTACTCTGCACGAATGCTGTTCGCCATGTCAAAGATGTGAAAGTTTGATTGACTTACTGAAAGATTTATTGTTAATAAATGGGACGCTTTGCGTTCCCAAACAGTCATCTCTGTCCCGACAATCCCCTCCGTGGTAGCAGGAACCCCTATATACTACGCTAATTACACATCAAAACCCTGCGGCTTATAGTCGGGTGCGGCTTATATATGGAGCAATCTGTATTTTCCCCTAAATTTAGCTGGTGCGGCTTATAGTCAGGTGCGGCTTATAGTCCGGAAATTACGGTATATAGCCCTTAATCACGAGTGTCTCAAAGGGCTGCACAAGCCACAACGATCCCACATCAGGGCAAGGAAAAAAACCCGACTTTGAAACACTAGAAGACTCATCGTGTTCTTTCTATGTGTGCTCAGCTCATTGCCTCCTTGCCTTCCGAGAACGCCGCCGAGTGCCGCACCACCACCTACGGGTGCTGCTATGACCGTGCCACACCTGCTACCGGGCCCAACGGAGAGGGCTGCCGTGACCCCCCCAGTCCTTGTGAGTGCCCTTTGGCTGCCAGCATAAAGACTAGAACCGAATCAAAAAGATGACCTGGAGAAAAATGACAATTTTGTTGTTTGTTTCCTCCAGACGAGCGATCCATCTGCTCACTGCCCAAAGCAGCCGGCACCTGCGGCAGCTGGACCGCACGTTACTTCTACAATGTCCTCGCCTCCAAGTGCGTGTCGTTCTGGTACGGGAGTTGCCACGGAAACAGCAACAACTTCCTGACTGAGGCCGAGTGCCAGAGGGTGTGCGAACTGTCCAACGGGAACGGACACAACGGAAATGACTACAACGGAAACGGCGGCGCCAACGGAAACGGTTACAACGGTAACGGCGCCAACGGAAACGGCCGCTCAAACGGAAACGGTTACAACGGTAACGGTGGCAACGGAAACGGTGAGCACGCATATGGTAACGGTGAGCGCACCAATGGAAACGGTGAGCGCGCCTACGGAATAAGTGAGCCCAAAAACGGTGAGCGCTCCAACGGAAACGGCCGCAATGGAAACGGACACAACGGTGAGCGTGCCAACGGAAACGATGAGCGCACCAACGGAAATGGTCAGCGCGCCTACGGAATAAGTGAGCCCAAAAACGGTGAGCACTCCAACGGAAATGGCCGCAATGGTGAGCGCGCCAACGGAAACGGTGAGCGTGCCAACGGAAACGGTGAGCGCGCCAACGGAAACGATGAGCGCACCAACGGAAACGGTCAGCGCGCCTACGGAATAAGTGAGCCCAAAAACGGGGAGCGCTCCAACGGAAACGGCCGCAATGGAAACGGACACAACGGTGAGCGCGCCAACGGAAACGGTGAGCGCGCCAACGGAAACGGTGAGCGCGCCAACGGAAACGGTCGCAACGCCAATGGCTACAATGGAAACGGTGGCAATGGAAACGGCCGCCCCTACAGAAACGGTTACAACGGTAATGGTGGCAACAGAAACGGCGAGCGGGCCAATGGAAACGGCGAGCGGGCCAATGGAAACGGTGAGCGGGCCAATGGAAACGGCGAGCGGGCCAACGGAAACGGCGAGCGGGCCAATGGAAACGGCGAGCGGGCCAACGGAAACGGCGAGCGGGCCAACGGAAACGGTCGCAATGGTAATGGCTACAATGGAAACGGCCAAAACGGCAACAGAAACATTGAGCGCTCCAATGGAAACAGCCGCAATGGAAATGGTGAGCGCCCAAACGGAAATGGCCACAATGGAAACGGCTACAACGCATACAGTCAGCGCTCCAATGGAAACGGTGAAAACGGTAACGGTGAAAACGAAAACGGTGAAAACGGAAACGGTTACAACGGTAACGGTGAAAATGGAAATGGCTACAACGGGAACGGCCACAATGGGAACGTTGAAAACGGGAACGGCCACAATGGGAACGGTGGCACCGGCAAGGCCAGGTCAGCTTCGACCGCGGCCAGAAACGCCCACAGGGCGAGAGTCTACCTGAAGGTCAAAAAGCCTTACTTGGTCCCTGCTAATCACCACCGCCTGGTCGGAAGGTAAGACCTTTAGCGGTGCGGCCCTAAGCCCACTCCACGTCGGTGCTGGTCCCCCACCCTAACCACCCTAAGCCCCTTCTGTCATAACCAAGAATCTTTATCCGGGTTCAACCAATTTCACTCACCTCTTGTACTCTTTAGACTCCCCCCACGACCCCGTACCCCCTGGAAGTTTTTTTGTCACGGCGACACACCAGACAAGTCCTCACCACACCCGCCTACATTTTGTGTGTCTTCTCACTGTGTTGATTGTGTCGTCACCGAGCTAATAAAAGTGGTGCTTCATCTGTCCTCGTCTGAGTGTGGTCACTAAACCTGTTGTCAAAAATGGTGTGTCCTTTTGTCTTGTGGCTGCATGGACCTTCACCGTACTCGTCTTTGGCTTTCTCTTCTGGACTTGACCGCCCACTTGTCTGGCGCTCTTTATGCCCGCTTTTTGGACTCGGTGGGGGAAAGTGGTGCATAAAGTGACTTTGCTCCCTGACTCGCTCCTCTTCTCCCTTTTCCGTCCTGGCCGCTTTCGCAACGGGACAGTTTGACGCTGGCGCCCGTGACCATCGACCAGTCGGACCCGGACTCCGTGGAGGCTCTGGCGGGCCAGACGGTGGTGCTGCCCTGCAGAGTTAGACCGCCGCCGTCGTCCAGCGTGCTGGTGGAATGGAGGAAGGACAGTGCTGCACTGTCCTCACGCAGGTCAGACTGGACTCTGTTCAATTCTGGATCGAATCGTAACCCCCAAGACTCGAATCGAATCGTGTGGTGCGCAAAGATTCCCAGCCCTGGTGTTTGTGTCCTCACGGAGTCTCTCTTCTGCAGGTATCAGCAGCAGCCTAATGGATCGCTGCTGGTCGGTCCTCTCAGCAAGTCGGACTCGGGTTGGTTCCTGTGCGTGGCCACCAGGGGGCAGGAGCGAGACCACCGCTACGTTTACCTCTCTGTGTCAGGTAAGGCTAACAGACGTTACAATTATTGCCTGGAAATGTTGGATTCCTTGCTCCAATTTAGAACGGTCCTGAGAACTGACAACGGTTGTTTTCTGACCTGGGACCCTCTGGACCAGGGCTCTCAAACCCGCGAGCCTAATCAGAAATCAGAAATACTTTATTAATCCCCAAAGGGAGATTCAGGTTTTCAGCACAATCCCGTTCAAGAGCAGACATACATTAACTTGACTCGCCAGACCCTTGTAGTTCTGGCGAGAACTAAGTGGGTCTTAAGAGGAGACTTAAAACACTCCACTGTGGGAGCAGTTGGAACATGGAGGGGCAGAGTGTTCCAGAGCTTAGGGCCGACCACAGAGAAGGCCCCTGTCTCCCTTGGTTTTAAGTCTGGTCTTGGGCACCACGATCTGGAGCTGGCTCTCGGACCTCATACAGGAGTGTAAATTTGGATGAGGTCTGAGATATACTGAGGTGCCAGTCCATGCAAAGTTTATAAAAGCAAACAGCAAGATTTTAAAATCAGTTCTAAAATGAACAGGGAGCCAGTGCAAAGTCTCAAGAATTGGGGGTTTTATGCTTGTGTTTCCTGGCCCCTCTTAAAAGTCCTGCTGCCCCCTTCTGGACTAACTGCAAACTATGGCTATCAAAAAACTTGATAGCCATAAGCACACATAAACATGTTACACAGAGCCACAAGACTTTGAACAGATGGGAGGGGGTGCATTATATATATATATATATATATATATATATATATATATATATATATATATACATATATATACATATATAATTTTTTTACAAAAATTATATATGTATGTATGTATATATATATATATATATATATATATATATATATATATATATATATATATATATATATATATATATACATACATACATATATAATTTTTGTAAAATAAAAACAAACAAAAAAAACATTTTTTTACAATATATTTGCCTTAAATCTCATA
>NC_084753.1:40432781-40435281 GCF_033978785.1 Entelurus aequoreus
CACCCTCGCTCCAAACATCACTTCTTGTCCGTCTGAGCGCAGAAATGGCGTGCCGGTGCGTCCGGACGGGCGCAACATCCAGGTGTTGTCCGACGGCAGCCTGGTCCTGAGTCAGGTGCAGGTGTCGGACCAGGGCACCTACACCTGCAACGCCTACACCGGCAGCCACTCCGTCAGCGCCTCTGCAGACATAACCCTCACTAAAGGTGGGAGCACTCACGGGCCCATTCATTAGGGACACATCACAGCATATATATAAATGTGTATATTTACATGTGTGTTTGTATATATATATGTGTGTGTTTGTGTATATATATATATATATACATGTGTGTGTATGTATATATATATATACATGTGTGTGTGTGTATATATATATGTGTTTATGAATGTATATATGTGTATACATATGTTTATGAATGTATATGTGTATACATATGTTTATGAATTTATATATGTGTATACATATGTTTATGAATGTATATGTGTATACATATGTTTATGAATGTATATGTGTATACATATGTGTGTATGTATAGATGTGTATACATATATGTATGTATGTATATACATATATATGTGTATATATTTGTATGTGTGTATATATATATGTGTATATATATACATATATATGTGTATATATATATATGTGTGTATATATGTGTTTGTATATATATATATATGTCTGTATATATGTATGTGTGTTTATGAATGTATATATGTGTATACATATGTGTGTGTATGTATAGATGTGTATACATATATATATGTATGTATGTACATACATATTTGTATATACATATATATGTATGTATATATATACATACATATATATGTGTATATATTTGTATGTGTGTATATATATATACGTGTGTATATATATATATGTGTGTATATATATATATATGTGTGTTTATGAATGTATATATGTGTATACATGTGTGTGTATGTATAGATGTGTATACATATAATATGTATGTATGTACATACATATGTGTATATACATATATATGTATGTATATATATACATACATATATATGTGTATATATTTGTATGTGTATATATACATGTGTGTATATATGTGTTTGTGTATATATAGTATATATGTGTGTGTGTTTATGAATGTATATATGTGTATACATGTGTGTGTATGTATAGATGTGTATACATATATATATGTATGTATGTACATATGTGTATATACATATATATGTATGTATATATATACATACATGTGTATATATTTGTATGTGTGTGTATATATGTGTATATATATATATACATACATACATATATATTTGTGTGTATATATATATGTGTATACATGTGTGTATGTATATATATATATATGTGCATATGTACATATATATATATGTGTGTGTGTATATATATATGTGTGTATACATATATATGCATGTGTATATATATATATACATACTGTATATGTGTATGTATGTATATATACATACATATATATGTGTATATATATATATACATACATATATATGTGTATATATATATATACATACTGTATATGTGTATATGTATGTATGTATATATACATACATATACATGTGTATATATATACACACAGACAGGGGGCTCTGTCTGTGTATATATATATATATATATATATATATATATATATATATACATACTGTATATGTGTATGTGTATGTATGTATATATACATACATATATATATATATACACAGACAGGGGGCTCTGTCTGCTGGACATTACAGGTACATTGTGTATGTCGTAGTAGACAATCATGTTTATATCTCTTTATTCTTTCACCGTCATGTCTATGAATAAATGTGACAAGGTTGTGGTCATTGATGTTGTACGAGCACACTAAACATGACTCTGGCTTGCAGGGTGGATTGTTCATTCTATTTCAGACAGTCTGTTAGGAAAGGAGAAGTACATTTTCCAAGTACAAATGTTAGTAATATTTGTATGAGATGTGTGTATCGGTACGTGGTGACTGTTTTACTCCTTTGTTGCAGGCGTGGAGGTGGCGTCTGAGTGCGTGGACCAGCCCGACCTAGCCAACTGCCAGCTGGTGGTCTACAGCCGCCTCTGCTCCAACCAGTACTACGCCAGCTTCTGCTGTGCCAGCTGCACCCGCCAGACGCAGGGGTAGCACAGCTGCGGTCACCACCAGTCACACCCGGCGTGGAGGGAGAGGACCTTGCTCTTTTTGGATGGTCTTTTTTATAACACAGGCCCCATCTTAGGACCCCCACTAGTGGCACACGGAGCAGAACATGGTCAAGTCAAATGATGCGTTGCCATGGCCCCTGTATCAAACATGGCCCCTGTATCAAAACACGGCCCCTGTATCAAACATGGCCCCTGTATCAAACACGGCCCCTGTATCAAACACGGCCCCTGTATCAAACACGGCCCCTGTATCAAACACGGCCCCTGTATCAAACATGGCCCCTGTATCAAACACGGCCCCTGTATCAAACACGGCCCCTGTATCAAACA
>NC_084753.1:40440281-40490281 GCF_033978785.1 Entelurus aequoreus
ATCAGCAGTTGATGACAGAAACATTGTGAGAGCTATAAAGAAAGACCCTAAAACAACCGTTAGTGACATCAGCAACAACCTCCGGAGGGCAGGAGTGAAAGTATCCCAATCTACTGTTGGCAGAAGACTTCATGGACAGAAGTACAGAGGCTACACCAGAAGATGCAAACCACTCATTAGCAAGAAGAATAGGAAGGCCAGGCTGGAATTTGCCAAAAGGCACAGAGATGAGCCTCAAAAATTCTGGGAAAAAGTTTTATGGACTGATGAGACAAAGATTAACTTCTTCCAAAGTGATGGAAAGGCGAAAGTTTGGAGAAAGAAAGGATCTGCTCATGATCCCAAACATACAAGCTCATCTGTGAAACACGGCGGAGGTAATGTCATGGCTTGGGCTGGCATGGCTTCTCCTGGGACGGGCTCTTTCATCTTCATTGATGATGTAACACATGATGGCAGCAGCAACATGAACTCAGAAGTCTACAGAAACATTTGGTCTGCTAATTTAAAGAAAGATGCAACCAAACTGATTGGGAGATCCTCTGTCATGCAGCAAGATAACGACCCAAAACACACTGCCAAAACAAGAAAGGAGTTCATCGTGGGCAAGAAGTGGAAGGTTTTAGACTGGCCAAGTCAGTCTCCAGACTTAAACCCAATAGAGCATGCATTTTACCTGCTGAAGAGGAGACTGAAGAGAGTAACCCCCCAAAACAAACAACAACTGAAAGAGGCTGCGGTGAAAGCCTGGAAAAGCATCACAAAAGAAGAATGCAACAGTTTGGTGATGTCAATGGCTCACAGGCTTGATGCACTTATTGAAAGCAAAGGATTTGCAACTAAATATTAAGTCTTATTCACTTTAATCTATTTTATGTTTATATGTTCCAATACTTTTGCTCACCTAAAAATGTTGTGTTCTATTACAAATAATGCTATCTTCTAAGTTGTGTATCAGATCCAGATGTAAATACCTGGAAATAAAAGCTGAAATGTTGATCTCTTGTCTCATATTCATCTTTTGATGTTAAACCCAAATGTTTTTAGTCTACAACAAAAATAGAGGAATTGGCCTCACTGTTCCAATACTTTTGGAGGGCACTGTATATATATATATATATACATATACATATACACATGCATATATATATATATATATATATACATACATAAACATATATATACATATATACATACATATATATATACACACACATATATACAGTATATATACATACATACATACGGGAATTGATGAAAAGGGAATGAAAAAAATGTCAGTATAGGAGTTGGCAAAGGAGGAGGTACTCACACTTCATGAAGATGGTAGTGTTGGCATATAGTGTCTTCCGGAACACAGCCTGCTGGCTCTGAAAATACAACCAATAGAGTTGGAATGAGTTGGTGTTTAAATTTTTTCAAAAACGGTCGAGAAATGTTGAAGTAGTAACGTGTTGAATTGAGAAAAAATGGGGAATTTCGGGAAATGCGGGAATTTTTTGGAAAATGGTAAAAACTTGAATGGTCTGAATGAGTTAAAATGGTTGGTGTTGGAATTTTTCAAATCGGTCGAGAAATGTGGAAGTAGTAACGTGTTGAGTTGAGAAATGGTATTACAGAATTCCTGGAATTTCGGGAAAACCGGAAATTTTTCCTGTTCAAAAACCCCCACTTCTGTCCTGGTTAAGAGGACTGTTTTGACGGTGGAACGGTTGAAATGTGTTGAAAAATGTGGAAGTAGTCGCCAGAAAAAAAAAAGGGTGGAAATAGGGATTTGGGAAAGCAGGAATTCTGGAAAATCCTGGAATCTTTTTGAACTTTGAATTTCCAGAATGGTGGAACATTTTTGTTTCACTACTTTTGGTTTGTTGTGTGTGGTGTTTGTGTCTCCTCTCAATTGCACTTCTGAGTGTTGGAATTGGATTACATTGTTATGGTATTGCTGTGTATTGTTTTGTTGGATTGATTAATTAAAAATAAATAAATTGGTTTTTAAATAAATTAATTAAAAAAAAAAAAATCGATTTAAAAAAAAAAAGGGAATCGATTCTGAATCGCACAACGTGAGAATCGCGATTCGAATTCAAATCTATTTTTCCCCACACCCCTAATAAATAGCTAATGATAATATTTAGCAGAAGAAAATAGGATAAGTAGGACGAATTGAAAGGATAAAAGTAGATGTTTTCAGACATAATTGAAAGTATTTACGAGACTTAAGTTGTGACAGCTGGGGCTAGCAGCTAGCAGCTAGCAGGCTAGGCGGCTAGCCTGCTAGCAAAAGCGCGAACTTACTGAAGAAACGAAGGAGAAAAAAAAGTACAAACTGTGACACGGACCTAGTTGACCTCCACATTCCGTAGCGACACCTCCGCCGTTCTCCCGGGAGCGAAAAGAGCCTCAAAAAAGCAACAAACATGAGGAGTGTGCGACACTGTTGGACATGTTTGTTACACCGGGGAGCATCCGGGTTACTTGTCCCTGTAGTGCACACATCCGGGTTACTTGTCCCTGTAGTGCACACATCCGGGTTACTTGTCCCTGTAGTGCACACATCCGGGTTACTTGTCCCTGTAGTGCACATATCCGGGTTACTTTTCCCTGTAGTGCACACATCCGGGTTACTTGTCCCTGTAGTGCACAGCTCTCGCCAGAGGGGGCGACAAAACGCAGGAAGAACGACGCTATACGAAAAATATACTATATGCACCACAGGTGTCACTTCATTTTATTTGGCCCTCAAAAGCCTGGAAATAATATGTATCAATAAAGTGCTGTAACTAAATGTATTATTTCTTTCTATTTTGTACTCCATGTAATGATAATTTTAACTTAAATATTGTCTAATTATGCACAAATATATGATCAAACATTCAAACCATGTTTAAATAGAAATTCATACTAATAATAATGATTTCGAAGCAAGTTGTCCATCAAATGGTGCAATGTAAAAAATAGCAATAGATTTCATGGGAAAATTGTGAAATTGACTGTTTTTTTTACAGTATTTTTCTCTAAATGAAAAAAAACCCTGTACTTTTTTTTACTGTAATAAACTGTGGTGTTGTTCTGGCATTTACAGTAATACACATACAAATCTAGTTGTTGATTTGCGGTAAAAAAAACAACAACCTGGCATGTCAGCTCAGGTGCCAAAATTTTACTGTAAAATTGAATTTTTTTTAATTTACAGTAAAAAAACAAATGTAAATTTTACCGTAAAATTCTGGCAACTGAGCTGCCTTTTTTTTTTTTACCATAAAAATGTGTTTTTCTGTAATAAACTGTGGTGCCGTTTTGGCATTTACAGTAATACACTGAAATATCTACAGTTGTTGATTTACGGTAAAAAACAACAACCTGGCATGTCAGCTCAGGTGCCCAAAATTTAACTTTAAAATCGCAGTTTTTTTTATTTACAGTAAAAAAACAAACGTACATTTAAAAAAAAAAAAAAAAAAAAATTGTTTTAACCATAAAAACTTATTTTTACTGTAATAAACTGTGGTGCCATTTTGGCATTTACAGTAATACACTGAAAAATCTAGTTGTTGATTTGCAGTAAAAAAACCAAAAAAAAACCTGGCAGCTAAGGTGCCAAAATTTTACTGTTAAAAAAACACACAAAAAATTTTACCGTAAAATTGCGTTTATTTTAAATTTACAGTAAAATTCTGGCAACTGAGTTTCTTTTTTTTTTTTTTTACCATAAAAACTTTTTTTACTGTAATAAACTGTGGTGCCGTTTTGGCATTTACAGTAATACACCGAAAAATCTACACTTGTTGATTTGCGGTAAAAATAAATAAATAAATAAAATAAAAAAAATACATTAAAAAAACTTGCATGTCAGCTCAGGTGCCCAAATTTTACTGTAAAATTGCAGTTTTTCTTTTATTAAAGTAAAAAAACAAATGCACATCCATCCATTTTCTACCGCTTGTCCCTTTTGGGGTCGGGGGGGGGGGGGGGGGGTGCTGGAGCCTATCTTAGACTTAGACTTAGAGATCTCAGCTGCATTCGGGCGGAAGGCGGATTACACCCTGGACAAGTCGCCACCTCATCGCAGGGCCGCAAATGTACATTTTACAGTAAAATTCTGGCAACTAAGCAGCCTTTTTTTTTTTTTTAACCATAAAAACAGCAGTAGCTTTTCCATTTACAGTAATATACACTACATTTTGAGGTGAAATTATTGCAACTTACCATATATATTTTTTTACATTTTAGTTTAAAAAAAAAAATCTACTAATTAAATACATAAAACATGGTGTTATAATAAAAGCGGCCCTTTGGGGCCAAACATAACTGATTACTGATCACGACTGGGTTACTAGTCCCTGTAGTGCACAGTTCTCGCCACAGGGGGCGACACTACACAGGAAGAACGACGCTATACGGGTTTTTATTTTGGAATCCCACCGGAAGTGTGAGCTATGGCGCACTTCTGGAAAAGTGCCTGCGTTGTTGGCGGCTTGACACTGTGGAATCTCTACGCGAGAAGAAACGCAGTTAACTTCAAACTTGCTTTTTTTTGCAGCAAGTGGAAGATCTTCGCCTGTGAGTGTTTGTGATGGACGTGAAACAGCCCATCCCCGGGTAGGATGTATACTCTTTCCTCTTAATACACGTTTATTATATTCTGATGGATATTTTGTCTTTATTTCCATGACAATCCGGCTGATATCAAATAGCACTAAAGATGTATTTGCCTTTTCCACAGTGGTGTGCCAGGAGGTGACGGCAAAGAGAAGTTCATGACAAGTCAGCAGGTTGCCTTCTACAGGTGTGTTTGATTCTATTCTGTCATATTCAACTAATATTGTGCTTAATATTTTATTACTCATTGTTTCATGCAAATGATGTCAAATTAATGTTTTTGTAAATAAATAAAATTTTTGTCATGTATTGTTTATATTAAAATACAGTATGTATATTAAATATTAATTCAAATTTGTATTATGCTGTTATATTTTTATAAGTTGAATTTATATTTCCGAAATAAAAATTGATGCGTGTTGAGTCGTTTTGTGCAATTTTTTGTTATAGTTAACTAATATTTTGTAATTTAAATGATGATTTTCTTGATTTATACAGAATTATTTTGTTGGAATAGGCTAATATTTTTGTGTTCAAATATTATCCAGTATGTTCTTGTCTGGTGCAGTTTTATTTTGTTAAACTAAACTAATATTCTTGTTTTGTACAATTTTTGTTATATTTAATTTATATTTTGTAATTAACATAATTATTTTCTTGATTTATACAGGATAATTTTGTTGGATTAAACTAATATTTTTTAGTTAATATTATTAATTATGTTCTTGTTTGGTGCAGTTTTATTTTGTTAAACTAAATTAATATATTTGTAATTTAATATAAATTCATATTTTTTGTTTTGTGCAATTTTTGTTATACATAACTAATATTTTGTAATTAAAATTATGATTTTCTTGATTTATACAGAATTATTTTGTTGGAATAAGCTAATATTTTTGTGTTCAAATATTATTCAGTATGTTCTTGTCTGGTGCAGTTTTACTTTGTTAAACTAAACTAATATTCTTGTTTTGTACAATTTTTGTTATATTTAATTTATATTTTGTAATTAACATAATTATTTTCTTTATTTATACAGGATAATTTTGTTGGATTAAACTAATATTTTTTTAGTTAATATTATTAATTATGTTCTTGTTTGGTGCAGTTTTATTTTGTTAAACGAAATTAATATATTTGTAATTTAATATAAATTCATATTTTTTGTTTTGTGCAATTTTTGTTATACTTAATTAATATTTTGTAATTAAAATTATGATTTTCTTGATTTATACAGAATTATTTTGTTGGAATAAGATAATATTTTTGTGTTGAAATATTATTCAGTATGTTCTTGTCTGGTGCAGTTTTATTTTGTTCAACTAAACTATTTGTAATTAAATATAAATTCACATTTTCTTGCTTTGGGCAATTTTTGTTATACTTTACTATATATTTTGAAATTCAAGTCATGATTTTATTGATTTATACAGGATTATTTTGTTGGAATAAACTCACATTTATGTGTTAAATTATTCAGTATTGTTTGGTGCAATTTTATTTTGTTAAACTAAATTAATATATTTGTAATTTAATATAAATTCATATTTTTTTGTTTTGTGCAATTTTTGTTATACTTAACTAATATTTGGTAATTAAAATTATGATTTTCTTGATTTATACAGAATTATTTTGTTGGAATAGGCTAATATTTTTGTGTTCAAATATTATTCAGCATGTTCTTGTCTGGTGCAGTTTTATTTTGTTAAACTAAACTATTTGTAATTAAATATAAATTCACATTTTCTTGCTTTAGGCAATTTTTGTTATACTTTACTATATATTTTGAAATTCAAGTCATGATTTTATTGATTTATACAGGATTATTTTGTTGGAATAAACTCACATTTATGTGTTAAATTATTCAGTAGGTTATTTTTTGATGCAATTTTATTTTGTTAAACTAAACTAATATATTTGTAATCAAATATAAATCCATAGTTTTTTGTTTTGTGATATTTGTGTTATACTTAACTAATATTTTGTAATAAAATTATTATTTTCTTGATTTATACAGAATTATTTTGTTGGAATAATATTTTGTAATAAAATGATTATTTTCTTGATTTATACAGAATTATTTTGTTGGAATAAGCTAATATTTTTGTGTTCAAATATTATTCAGTATGTTCTTGTCTGGTGCAGTTTTATTTTGTTAAACTAAACTAATATATATGTAATTGAATATAATTTCTATTTTCTTGTTTTGTACAATTTATGTTATATTTAATTTATATTTTGTAATTTACATAATTGTTTTCTTGATTTATACTGGATAATTTTGTTGGATTAAACTAATATTTTTTAGTTAATATTATTAATTATGTTCTTGTTTGGTGCAGTTTTATTTTGTTAAACTAAATTAATATATTTGTAATTTAATATAAATTCATATTTTTTTGTTTTGTGCAATTTTTGTTATACTTAACTAATATTTTGTAATAAAATTATTATTTTCTTGATTTATACAGAATTATTTTGTTGG
This sequence comes from Entelurus aequoreus, assembly GCF_033978785.1. Classification (NCBI taxonomy): domain Eukaryota; kingdom Metazoa; phylum Chordata; class Actinopteri; order Syngnathiformes; family Syngnathidae; genus Entelurus; species Entelurus aequoreus. The sequence goes on from NC_084753.1 coordinate 40,447,366, forward strand.
AATAAGCTAATATTTTTGTGTTCAAATATTATTCAGTATGTTCTTGTCTGGTGCGGTTTTATTTTGTTAAACTAAACTATTTGTAATTAAATATAAATTCACATTTTCTTGCTTTGGGCAATTTTTGTTATACTTTACTATATATTTTGAAATTCAAGTCATGATTTTATTGATTTATACAGGATTATTTTGTTGGAATAAACTCACATTTATGTGTTAAATTATTCAGTAGGTTATTTTTTGATGCAATTTTATTTTGTTAAACTAAACTAATATATTTGTAATCAAATATAAATCCATAGTTTTTTTGTTTTGTGATATTTGTGTTATACTTAACTAATATTTTGTAATAAAATGATTATTTTCTTGATTTATACAGAATTATTTTGTTGGATTAATATTTTGTAATAAAATGATTATTTTCTTGATTTATACAGAATTATTTTGTTGGAATAAGCTAATATTTTTGTGTTCAAATTATATTCAGTATGTTCTTGTACGGTGCAGTTTTATTTTGTTAAACTAAACTAATATATATGTAATTGAATATAATTTCTATTTTCTTGTTTTGTACGATTTTTGTTATATTTAATTTATATTTTGTAATTAACATAATTATTTTCTTGATTTACACAGAATAATTTTGTTGGATTAAGCTAATATTTTTTTAGTTAATATTATTAATTATGTTCTTGTTTGGTGCAGTTTTATTTTGTTAAACTAAATTAATATATTTGTAATTTAATATAAATTCATATTTTTTTGTTTTGTGCACATTTTTCTTATAGTTAACTAATATTTTGTAATTAAAATGATGATTTTCTTGATTTATACAGAATTATTTTGTTGGAATAAGCTAATATTTTTGTGTTCAAATATTATTCAGTATGTTCTTGTCTGGTGCAGTTTTATTTTGTTAAACTACACTAATATATTTGTAATTTAATATAATTTATATTTTCTTGTTTTGTAACATTTTTGTTATATTTAACTTATATTTTGTAATTAACCTAATTATTTTCTTGATTTATACAGGATTATTTTGTTGGATTAAACTAATATTTTTGTAGTTAATATTATTAATTATGTTCTTGTTTGGTGCAGTTTTATTTTGTTAAACTAAATTAATATATTTGTAATTTAATATAAATTCATATTTTTTTGTTTTGTGCAATTTTTGTTATACTTAACTAATATTTTGTAATCAAAATAATTATTTTCTTGATTTATACAGGATTATTTTGTTGGAATAAACTATTATTTTTGTGTTAAAATATTATTCAGTATGTTCTTGTTTGGTGCAGTTTTATTTTGTTAAACTAAACTAATATATTTGTAATTAAATATAATTTCATATTTTCTTGTTTTGTACAATTTTTGTTATACTTAACTAATATTTTGTAATTAACATGGTTATTTTCTTGATTTATACAGGATTATTTTGTTGGATTAAACTAATATTTTTTAGTTAATATTATTAATTATGTTCTTGTTTAGTGCAGTTTTATTTTGTTAAACTAAATTAATATATTTGTAATTTATTATAAATTCATATTTTTTGTTTTGTGCAATTTTTGTCATACTTAACTAATATTTTGTAATCAAAATCATTATTTTCTTGATTTATACAGAATTATTTTGTAGGATTAAACTAATATTTTTGTGTTGAAATATAATTCAGTATGTTCTTGTTTGGTGCAGTTTTATTTTGTAAAACTAAACTAATATATTTGTAATTGAATATAAATTCTTATTTTCTGCAATTTTTGTTATACTTAAGTAATATTTTGTAATTAAAATGATGATTTTCATGATTTATACATAATTATTTTGTTGGAATAAACAAATATTTTTGTGATGAAATATTATTCAGTATGTTTTTGTTTCATGGAGTTTTATTTTCTTAAACTAATATATTTGTAATTAAATATAAATTAATATTTTTTTGTTTTGTGCAGTTTTTGTTATACTTAACTAATATTTTGTAATCAGAATTATTATTTTCTTGATTTATACAGAATTATTTTGTTGGATTAAACTAATATAATTGTAATTAAATATAAATTAATATTTTTTTGTTTTGTGCAGTTTTTGTTATACTTAACTAATATTTTGTAATTAAAATTATTATTTTCTTGATTTATACAGAATTATTTTTGTGTTCAAATCTTATTCAGTATGCTCTTGTTTGGAGCGGTTTTATTTTGTTAAACTAAATTAATATATTTGTAATTAAATACAAATTCATATGTTCTTGTTTTGTGCAATTTTTGTTATACTTAACTATTATTTAGTAATTAAAATTATTAATTTCTTGATTTATACAAAATTATTTTGTTGGAATAAACCAATATTTTTGTGTTGAAATATTATTCAGTATGTTTTTGTTTTGTGGAGTTTTATTTTCTGAAACTAATATATTTGTAATTAAATATAAATTAATATTGTTTTTGTTTTGTGCAGTTTTTGTTATACTTAACTAATATTTTGTAATTAAAATGATTATTTTCTTGATTAATACAGAATTATTTTGGTGGATTAAACTAATATTTTTTTTAGTTAATATTATTAATTATGTTCTTGTTTGGTGCAGTTTTATTTTGTTAAACTAAGTTAATATATTTGTAATTTATTATAAATTCATTTTTTTGTTTGTGCAATTTTGTTATACTTAACTAATATTTTGTTATTAAAATAATTATTTTATTGATTTATACAGAATTATTTTGTAGGATTAAACTAATATTTTTGTGTTAAAATCTTATTCAGTATGCTCTTGTTTGGAGCAGTTTTATTTTGTTAAACTAAATTCATATATTTGTAATTAAATACAAATTCATATGTTCTTGTTTTGTGCAATTATTTAGTAATTAAAATGATTAATTTCTTGATTTATACAAAATTATTTTGTTGGAAAAAACCAATATTTTTGTGTTGAAATATTATTCAGTATGTTTTTGTTTTGTGGAGTTTTATTTTCTTAAACTAATATATTTGTAATTAAATATAAATTAATATTGTTTTTGTTTTGTGCAGTTTTTGTTATACTTAACTAATATTTTGTAATAAAAATGATTATTTTCTTGATTTATACAGGATTATTTTGAATTAAAATCATATTTTTGTGTTGAATATTTTGTTAAACTAAACTCATATATTTGTCATTAAATACAAATTCAAATGTTCTTGTTTTGTGCAATTTTTGTTATACTTAACTCATTTTTGAATTCCTACTGAACATATTGCGTTCATATTTGGAAGGCGCCAGACGCGGGGTCCCAGAATGCAGTTCCAAGCTCTTCTGGACACGTTGGTGCTCACGGAGAAGGGGGCCCGATTTGAAGTGCTGGAACCAGGAAGTCAGGTGAACTGAAAAGAGATCATATTTACACTAAGTGTTTGTCCCTAAAAACAATATTTGTGAAACACATTTTCAAGATGATGTTGACTTTTTGGTGGAATGAACAGCTCTACAACAAAAGTCAACATTTGTTTTGTAATACATGAATTCATTTATTCATCCCCTGAGGGATTTGAAGGGGGAAAAAAAGATTATTTTCCAACGACTTGTGTTGTTGTTGTTGTTGTCAGACCAAGCTGCTGGCGTGTGTGCTACACTGCAAGAAGTCAGTGTTCAAAAACAAGAAAAATTAAAGCTGCAAGCAGCGTTGGTCGGGTCCGCATTTTGCCAGGTGCTAGTCCTCGGTGTCCCAATACTTTTGTTCAGTGGTAGTCCTGAGTGAGACCTACATAGAGGTTTTTGTTTCGTGTCTCTACGATATTCGTACTGGGAGTTAGAGGAAGTTGTGTCTGTGTCTTTTTCCTAGGTGCCGCGGTACAGTGGTTGTTTTCTTTGAAGGCGCGTAAAATCCCAGCAGCGGAGCAACTTTAGTGCTGCGGGTCTTTGAAGGCTCGTAAAATCAAAACGGTAGCACGTATCAAAACGCCGTCCACAGCTTTTAATCAGAAGGGTTCAATCTCTCTCCTGTAGTAGTTTGAAGCCGAAATGACAAACGCCCTCGGAGGAGATAACGTTTGATGTTTGGTGACCGGTTGTAACAAAAATTTAGTTTTGAAGGAGGAATAGCAAACTTCCTGTTGATTTTTGCTGAAGGATGTCAATCTATGAAATGTAGGTCTAGGTGAGACCTACATAGAGGTATTTGTTTCATGTCTCTAAGACGACAACAAGCAGTTTTGTCTGAGTTTTCCTCTAAAAAGCAGTTTTGTCTCGGTTTTATTCAAAAATTGCGCTAGAGCGCAATTTTGAGCTTTGGGGTTCGGTTTTTTTTTTTTAGATCGCAATTTCCAGCAGTCCCGATGTGTGTGAGAATTTTGGTGAGTTTTGAAATATTTTAAGGGGGTCAAATTACAGCTCAAAGAGGCAAAAATGAGTTTTTTTTAGTACAATTTTGTCTTGAAGGGGAAATTGCCAACTTCCTGTTGGTTTTTGCCCGAGGATGTAAAATTATAAAATGTAGGTCTAAGTCAGACCTACATAGAGGTATTTGTTTCATGTCTCTAAGACGTTCCTACCGGAAGTTACAAGCAGTTTTGTCTGAGTTTTCCTCTAAAAAGCAGTTTTGTCTCGGTTTTATTCAAAAATTGCGCTAGAGCGCAATTTTGAGCTTTGGGGTTCGTTTTTTTTTTAGATCGCAATTTCCAGCAGTCCCGATGTGTGTGAGAATTTTGGTGAGTTTTGAAGTATTTTAAGGGGGTCAAATTACAGCTCAAAGAGGCAAAAATGAGTTTTTTTAGTACAATTTTGTCTCGAAGGGGAAATTGCCAACTTCCTGTTGGTTTTTGCCCGAGGATGTAAAATTATGAAATGTAGGTCTAAGTCAGACCTACATAGAGGTTTTTGTTTCATGTCTCTACGACCTTCCTAGTGGGAGTTACAGGCAGTTTGTTTTTGTTTTTTCCTAGGGGGCGCTAGAGCGCAATTTTGATTTTTGGGGTTTGGTTTTTTTATTAACTTGCCATTTTCGCAGGTCCTGATGTGTGTGTCAAATTTGGTGAGTTTTGAAGCATGTTAAGTGGGTCAAATTGCAGCTCGAAGAGGCGGCCAGTATAATAATAATAAACCTTACAATAACAATAGGTTCCTTTGTAACCTGTATAAAGATTCCCTGTGGGAGTCCTTTGTACAGGGTACATGCGGACCCTAAAAATTACAAAAATGAGAACAATAGAACAAGAAAATTTGGCTTGTCAACACTTTCCAAAACAAGTAAAATTAGCTAACCTCAATGAACCCAAAAATACCTTAAAATAAGTATATTCTCACTAATAATAACAAGTGTACTACTATATAAGTACCTATTTTCTATTGTTTCACTGAAAATAAAACAGCAAAGTCCATTTGGCTGTCATCTGTTTTAATTATGAGACACAATTGTGTCAAAGTCAGGATTTTTTTTTTTTCATGATTGAAACAAGAAATGATTACTTTAAAAAAGTAGTTTTCTACTTGTGAGTGTTGATGACACAACAGTTGATGTTCTAGTTTCAAGCATGTTTTACTCAATATAGGTCATCAAATCTCACCAACAAGCTGTAATATCTTACTGACATCATTTAGGACCAAAACACTTAAAACAAGTAAAACATTCTAACATAAAATCTTATGTATGGCCGCGCAAGTCCCGGGATGCCCAAAATGTCCACAACACACCCAGCCAAGTCCAACGGGGAGGGGGGGGATAAAAGTTGGAAAAGTGGGCAAAAGTCCCAAAAATGTTCAAAATACCTACCCAGGTTCGAGTCCCACAAGTCCCGCCGCCGGCTGGGATGCTCAAAATGTCCAAAACGCGCCCAGCAATGTCCCACGGGAAGGCGGGGAGAAAAGTGACAAAAGTCGGTAAAATGTTCAAAAATCACACCCGGGTTCGAGTGCCACAATTCTTAGGACTTGTGGCACTCCATGTGGGACTCCAACCTGGGTAGGTATTTTTTAATATTTTTGGGACTTTTGCCGACTTTTCCAACTTTTATCCCCCCTCCCCGTGGGACTCGGCTGGGACTCCAACCTGGGTAGGTATTTTTTTTAAAATTTGGGACTTTTGCCGACTTTTCCAACTTTTATCCCCCCTCCCCGTGGGACTCGGCTGGGACTCCAACCTGGGTAGGTATTTTTTAACATTTTTGGGACTTTTGCCGATTTTTCCAACTTTTATCCCCCCTCCCCGTGGGACTCGGCTGGGACTCCAACCTGGGTAGGTATTTTTTTTTAAATTTGGGACTTTTGCCGACTTTTCCAACTTTTATCCCCCCTCCCCGTGGGACTCGGCTGGGACTCCAACCTGGGTAGGTATTTTTTTTTAAATTTGGGACTTTTGCCGACTTTTCCAACTTTTATCCCCCCTCCCCGTGGGACTCGGCTGGGACTCCAACCTGGGTAGGTATTTTTTAACATTTTTGGGACTTTTGCCGATTTTTCCAACTTTTATCCCCCCTCCCCGTGGGACTCGGCTGGGTGTGTTATGGACATTTTGGGCATGCCGGGACTAGCGCGGCCGGCGGCGGGACTTCTGGGACTCCAACCTGGGTAGGTATTTTTTAACATTTTTGGGACTTTTGCCGACTTTTCCCACTTTTATCCCCACTCCCCGTGGGACTCGGCTGGGTGTGTTATGGACATTTTGGGCATCCCGGCACTTGCGCGGCCGGCGGCAGGACTTGTGGGACTCGAACCTGGGTATGTATTTTTTAACATTATTGGGGACTTTTGCTGACTTTTCTCCCCCACTTCTCGTGGGCCTTTGCTGGGTGCGTTTTGGAATTTTTTTTGCATCTCAGGACTCGTGCGGCCGGCGGCGGGACTTGTGGGACTCGAACCTGGGTAGGTATTTTTTAACATTTTTGGGACTTTTGCCGACTTTTCCAACTTTTATCCCCCCTCCCCGTGGGACTCGGCTGGGTGTGTTATGGACATTTTGGGCATCCCGGGACTAGCGCGGCCGGCGGCGGGACTCGTGGGACTCGAACCTGGGTAGGTATTTTGAACATTTTTGGGGACTTTTGCCGACTTTTCTCACTTTTCTCCCCCACTTCCCGTGGGACTTTGCTGGGTGCGTTTTGGACTTTTTTTTGCATAGTGGGACTTGTGCGGCCGGCGGCGGGACTCGTGGGACCGGAACCCGGGGAGGTATTTTGGACACAATTGGGATATTTGACCATTTTGTTTTGTTTTTTTTGTTTTGTTTTTTTTTGACCATTTTGGCCGCCTTTTCCCCTCTTCTTCCCCGCCTTCCTGGGCACCATTGCTGGGTGTGTTTTGGACATTTGGACAAAAATAGTTTCAAGCATGTTTTACTCAATATAGGTCATCAAATCTCACCAACAAGCTGTAATATCTTACTGACATCATTTAGGACCAAAACACTTAAAACAAGTAAAACACTCTAACATAAAATCTGCTTAGTGAGAAGAATTATCTTATCAGACAGAAAATAAGCAAATATCACCCTTATTTGATATATTTCATCTTACTTAGATTTCAGTTTTTGCAGTGTACCTTCTTGACTTGTGTTGTTGTTGTTGTTGTCAGACCAAGCTGCTGGCGTGTGTGTCACTTTGTTGACTTGTGTTGTTGTTGTTGTTGTTGTTGTCAGACCAAGCTGCTGGCGTGTGTCACCTTGTTGACTTGTGTTGTTGTTGTCAGACCAAGCTGCTGGCGTGTGTGTCACTTTGTTGACTTGTGTTGTTGTTGTTGTTGTCAGACCAAGCTGCTGGCGTGTGTGTCACTTTGTTGACTTGTGTTGTTGTTGTCAGACCAAGCTGCTGGCGTGTGTGTCACCTTGTTGACTTGTGTTGTTGTTGTTGTCAGACCAAGCTGTCACCTTGTTGACTTGTGTTGTTGTTGTTGTTGTTGTCAGACCAAGCTGCTGGCGTGTGTGTCGCCCTGCAAGAACCACACAGTGAGGATGGTCATTGAGGAGCTGGAGCCCATCAAAGCGCGCTACCGAGTGCAAGACGTGCTCACCCAGGAGCCGCAGTGTGAGAGGTGAGGACGCTCCCTAGGTCCGTCTGCCTTGACCTTTGACCCGGTGGGTGTGTCGGGCAGGTTGAGAGTGGTGCAGCGAGACGGAGACTCGGCGACCATCTCGTGGGCTCTGGGGCGTGACGCCTGCCGCGTCCGGCGACTGCCCTTCGGCGTGGAGATCCTGTGCGAGGGCCAGGTGGTCGTCACCTTCAACCCTCAGAGCAAGCTGTGGTTTGAGGCGCTGCGGGGACCTCCCGAGTGAGACCTCTTCTTTCTCATCTTTGCACATCTTATTCCAAAATGGAATGCATTCAATTTTGCAAGTATATTTAAACTAAAGAAAAATCACATGTACATAAGATGCCATCCAAGCAACGTTATCGTGGACGCCCCTGCTTATTTCAGCAAGACAATGCCAAGCCACGTGTTACAACCTGCTCAGTGGCCTCGTGGTTAGAGTGTCCGCCCTGAGATCGGGAGGTCGTGAGTTCAAACCCCGGCCCAGTCATACCATGCACTCAGCATCAAGGGTTGGAAATGGGGGTTAAATCACCAAAAATGATTCCCGGGCGCGGCCACCGCTGCTGCTCACTGCTCCCCTCACCTCCCAGGGGGTGATCAAGGGTGATGGGTCAAATGCAGAGAATAATCTCGCCACACCTAGTGTGTGTGTGTGACAATCATTGCTACTTTAACTTTAACAACAGCGTGGCTTCATAGTAAAAGAGTGCCGGTACTAGACTGGCCTGCCTGTAGTCCAGACCTGTCTCCCATTGAAAATGTGTGGCGTAATATGAAGGCTAAAATAGCAAAGGGAGACTGTTGAACAACTTAAGCTGTACATCAAGCAAGAATGGGAAATAATTCCACTTCAAAAATCTGTCTCCTCAGTTCCCAAACCTTTACCGAGTGTTGTTAAAAGGAAAGGCCATGTAACACACTGGTAAAAATGCCCCTGTGATAACTTTTTTGCAATGTGTTGCTGCCATTAAATTCTAAGTTAATGATTATTAGTTTTGAAAAAAAAAAAAAGAAGTTTCTCTTAAATTAGGGATGATGTTCGAAACCGGTTCTCCCGGTTGTTCGATAAGAAAAGAAGTGATTCCGTGGACTCGAATCCCTTTTTGAGAACCGGTTCCCGTTATCGAGGCCACTATAATAAAGAAAAAGAGTTGGTTCTTTATTCGAATCTCTGGGAACAAATCCCGTCCCACAGGAAATGCCCTGTGGGACATCACAGGAAATGACGTAGCTCAGTCTAATGACTAAACTACGTCATTTCCTGTGATGTCACACAAGCAGCAAAAATAATGGACCGGAAAAAACGCCTCAAGGCATGGCTTCATTTTACAAAAAAATACGACGAGGAAACGGCAATATGCAATTATTGCCAGGCTTCGCTCTCATGTAAGAGGGGGGGGGAATACAACAAGCATGTTGAAACATGTTCAGGCTGCACATAACCTGAACGTTCGAGAACCGTGTCGTGTCTTCGACACGTGGAGAAGCAGCGACAGAGATGACGAAGCACGCCCCTCTTCCTGTGCTTCAAACCGGCTGCCCCAGTTCCAGGGATAGTGGCGGTGAGTAACTAACGTTAACTGTTGCCGGTTCATTTCCATATTTGCTCACTTGTAGCCTTTAGGCTAAAACAAGGTTCCCTCTTATGTCAACCAGGACTGCAGTAATGTTAGCTAGACTAACGTTACCTAAGCATAGTCAGTGGCTAACGGTAACGTTAACGTTAGCCTTTTTGTATGTGTCTGTTAATGTTATCGGTATCTTGTAGCCTACACCACGACACAGTTTGCAGGTCCGTCTAAAAAACTAGTACTTTCTTTCTTTCTTTAGTTTATTTCGTGCATGAACACACTTACAGCACAACACATCACAGTTTCATATAATTTCACTTTACATCATGTCCGAAAAGGAGTAGGAAGAAGCAAAGCTTATTTAATCCTACCCCTTTCCCACTTCAGAGCGTTTACAAATATATCCATCATTTACTGACCTTTTTATAATAAAATAACATCTGTGAATTAGTATATACAACCGTTTTGTAACATGTAATTACTTAAGTCAGTCATTATTAACATACTGAGTTGAAGAATATCTTATTTTCAATAAGGTTGAAAGTATTTCTCATAATTCTTCTTTGTACTTTGTAAGCACTATTCATTTAAAGGCCTACTGAAATGAATTATTTAAACGGGGATAGCAGATCTATTCTATGTGTCATACTTGATCATTTCGCGATATTGCCATATTTTTGCTGAAAGGATTTAGTAGAGAACATCGACGATAAAGTTCGCAACTTTTGGTCGCTGATAAAAAAAGCCTTGCCTGTACCGGAAGTAGCGTGACGTCACAGGAGGAAGGATTCCTCACAATTCCCCGTTGTTTACAATGGAGCGAGAGAGATTCGGACCGAGAAAGCGACGATTACCCCATTCATTTGAGCGAGGATGAAAGATTCGTGGATGAGGAACGTTAGAGTGAAGGACTAGAGAGGCAGTGCAGGACGTATCTTTTTTCGCTCTGACCGTAACTTAGGTACAAGGGTTCATTAGATTTCCACACTTTTTCTATTGTGGATCACGGATTTGTATTTTAAACCACCTCGGATACTATATCCTCTTGAAAATGAGAGTCGAGAACGCGAAATGGACATTCACAGTGACTTTTATCTCCACGACAATACATCGGTGACGCACTTTAGCTACGGAGCTAACGTGATAGCATCGGGCTCAAATGCAGATAGAAACAAAATTTTAAAAAACCCTGACTGGAAGGATAGACAGAAGATCAACAATACTATTAAACCATGGACATGTAAATACACGGTTAATAATTTCCAGATTGGCGAAGCTTAACAATTGAAGCTAACTACGGAGCAGTGGCGGCAGTGGTGGGCGTTGTAGCTTTTGACAACACCCCGGCCGCCATCAGTCGGCAAGAAACATATATTTCCCCAAAGTTACGTACGTGACATGCACATATCGACACGCACGTACGGGCAAGCGATCAAATGTTTGGAAGTCAAAGCTGTACTCACGGTAGCGCGTCTGTTATCCTGCTCAAAACACAACACAACCTCCTGGTGTTGGTGTTGGTGTTGCTACAGCCAGCCGCTAATACACCGATCGGACCTACAACTTTCTTCTTTGCAGTCTCCATTGTCCATTAAACAAATTGCAAAAGATTCACCAACACAGATGTCCAGAATACTGTGGAATTGTTCGAAGAAAACAGAGCAGTTTGTACGGTGGCACATTGGGTCCGAATACTTCCGTTGCCGTCGTGACGTCACGCGCATACGTCATCACACATAGACGTTTCCAACCGGAAGCTTAGCGGGAAATTTATAATGGCACTTTATAAGTTAACCCGGCCGTATTGGCATGTGTTGCAATGTTAAGATTTCATCATTGATATATAAACTATCAGACTGCGTGGTCGCTAGTAGTGGCTTTCAGTAGGCCTTTAAACTACCTCTTAAAGTGGATCATATCAGCACAATGTTTAACTTCATTACTTAATCCATCCCAACATTTAATTCCACATACTAATGCTAAAGACTTAATAACAGACACCCTAGTCTTCACATTCAGCTAATTTCCCCCCTAATTCTATGCTGTGTCTGTCCCTCATTTTCCCTCCAGGACAAGCATGTGCAGTCATTCCTGGAGGAGGCCACACTGATGGACCCCAGGAGGTTTAGATACAGACTGGAGGAGGATGTCGTCAAACCTATCTGTGCGTCCAAGCTAGTTCCACGCCAAGCGAACGTGGTTTTCCCACCGTTGGCGACACGATTAGCGAAGAGCGGGTCAGACTTGATCCTGAAAAAGCAGACATGCTAATTTTTTGGAAGAAGAATTGTTGATTGATGACTGTGGCGTTCTTAGTGTGTGTAGTTAGTATGTTCCAATACAGGGGTAGGGGACCTATGGCTCTCGAGCCAGATGTGGCTCTTTTGATGACCGCATCTGGCTCTCAGATCAATCTTAGCTGACATTGCTTAACACGATAAGTCATGAATAATTCCGCTGGTAATCACGGAGTTAAAAAATAACGTTCAAAATATAAAACATTCTCATGCATTTTAATCCATCCATCCGTTTTCTACCGCACCTGTTCAAGAAGTTGCAATAATGGTAAGAAGTGTTTTGTTTATTATTGGTTAGCATCAGAATAACAATGTTATTAAAAAGAATAAGAGACTTATTACACTCTAAAAATGTTGGTCTTACTTAAAAATGCATGCATTTAGTTGTATTCAGTGTTATAAAATATTATATGACTCTCACGGGAATACATTTGAAAATATTTGTCTTTCATGGCTCTCTCAGCCAAAAAGGTTCCTGACCCCTGTTCCAATAGCTGTAGTTGGTATGTTCCAATAGCTGTAGTCGGTATGTTCCAATAGCTGTAGTCGGTATGTTCCAATAGCTGTAGTCGGTATGTTCCAATAGCTGTAGTCGGTATGTTCCAATAGCTGTAGTCGGTATGTTCCAATAGCTGTAGTTGGTATGTTCCAATAGCTGTAGTTGGTATGTTCCAATAGCTGTAGTCGGTATGTTCCAATAGCTGTAGTCGGTATGTTCCAATAGCTGTAGTTGGTATGTTCCAATAGCTGTAGTTAGTATGTTCCAATAGCTGTAGTTAGTATGTTCCAATAGCTGTAGTTAGTATGTTCCAATAGCTGTAGTTAGTATGTTCCAATAGCTGTAGTTGGTATGTTCCAATAGCTGTAGTTGGTATGTTCCAATAGCTGTAGTTGGTATGTTCCAATAGCTGTAGTTAGTATGTTCCAATAGCTGTAGTTGGTAGTATGTTCCAATAGCTCTAGTTAGTATGTTCCAATAGCTGTAGTTAGTATGTTCCAATAGCAGCAGAAGTGCACTTTTTGGAGAGCTGTATTATTTTCAGTTTTGTGCCCAAGGGACTGATTTTATTTAACACTATATTATTATTTATACATCTATAGCAGGGGTGTCCAAAGTGCGGCCCGGGGGCCATTTGCGGCCAGCAGGTAATTTTTTAACGGCCCCGAGGCACATTCTAAAAATACGATTAAAAAAATAAAAAACATAAAAAGTGGTATATAAGAGCAAACAGGTGAAATGTAACAAGAAAATGTTGCAGTGTTTACTCTAATAACACAAAGCTGCCATGCAGGCTGTTTCTTTCTTTAAAAACTAATAATGAATTAAAATCAATGTCGTTATGAATTATTGAACTATTCAAAGCTCCAATTACGTCACATTAAATATTCCACTTTGGAATATTTTTTGGAGAAAATATTTTGTGTCTGCCATATAAAAAACTTAGCTGTTTTGTTTAAAGGGCCTAAAACGAACAAACAAAAAACATAAACAACAACAAAAGTTATAATTGACGGGATAGATCTGAAGTTGATCTTGAGACTATTGTGTTAAAAGTACAAAAAAAAAGTATGATTTATTTTTTAATACATTTTACTTTTTTTTTTTAAAGTGTCTATTTAAGTTGCTCAAAAATAATAATGAATTAATGTTGTTATGAGTTATGCTATGAACTCCAATTATTATATAATCTCAAATAATCCACTTTAAAATGTTATTGGGGGGAAATATTGCATATTTTGTGTTTTTTCCATAGAAAAACTGGGTTTTCTTTGACAAAAAGAGCATACAACTTAAATCTTGAAAAAACACTTTATATTGACAGATAGACCTAATGTTGATCTGGAGATTTAGACCTTGAATAATAATAATAATACTAAATAATGACACATTTTTAATATTTTTTTTTTTACCTAAACCCTTTGGGGTCCCCAGGATCAAGCCTGAGTGGAGGCCTAAATGTATATTTTTTTATACATATATTGTAGGGATGTCCGATAATGGCTTTTTGCCGATATCCGATATTGTCCAACTCTTTAATTACCGATACCGATATCAACCGATACCGATATCAACCGATATACGCAGTCGTTGAATTAACACATTATTATGCCTAATTTGGACAACCATGTATGGTGAAGATAAGGTACTTTTTAAAAAAATAATAATAAAATAAGATAACTAAATTAAAAACATTTTCTTGAATAAAAAAGAAAGTAAAACAATATAAAAACAGTTACATAGAAACTAGTAATGAATAAAAACGAGTAAAATTAACTGTTAAAGGTTAGTACTATTAGTGGAGCAGCAGCACGCACAATCATGTGTGCTTACGGACTGTATCCCTTGCAGACTGTATTGATATATATTGATATATAATGTAGGAACCAGAATATTGATAACAGAAAGAAATGGGGGGAGGGAGGTTTTTTGGGTTGGTGCACTAATCGTAAGTGTATCTTGTGTTTTTTATGTTAATTTAATAAATAAAAAATAATTAAAAAAAAAAAAAAACGATACAGATAATAAAAAAACCGATACCGATAATTTCCGATATTACATTTTAACGCATTTATCGGCTGATAATATCGGCAGGCCGATATTATCGGACATCCCTAATATATTGTATTGTTTTTTTAAATAAAAAATATCAAAATGGCCCCGGCTTGCTTTGATATTTCAGTGTGCGGCCCTCAGTGGAAAAAGTTTGGACACCCCTGATCTATAGCGATCACAGAGACAGGTTGTTCTTGTGTTACTGTATATATTTGTTTTTCTGGAAAAATCCCACTTAATATACTTTGGGTAACAACAGTCAATATTTATTTATTTTAATTAGATTTTTTTAGGGGGGTAACAACAGTCAATATTTATTTATTTGATTTTATTTTTTTAGGGGGGTAACAACAGTCAATATTTATTTATTTGATTTGATTTTTTTAGGGGGGTAACAACAGTCAATATTTATTTATTTGATTTTATTTTTTTAGGGGGGTAACAACAGTCAATATTTATTTATTTTATTTTATTTTTTTAGGGGGGTAACAACAGTCAATATTTTTTATTTTTTTTTAGGGGGGTAACAACAGTCAATATTTATTTATTTGATTTGATTTTTTTAGGGGGGTAACAACAGTCAATATTTATTTATTTATTTAATTAGATTTTTTTCTTACAAAATAAAAGTGAGCTTTTGTTAAACCAAACATTGTGTGTTTTTTTTCCATATACAACAACCTATCTGGATTCGATAAGAGGATTCGATAATGGGCTCGAACTCGATAGTTTCTTATCAAACATCATCCATACATTAAATATCTTGTCTTTGCAGTCTATTCAATTGAATATAAGTTGAAAAGGATTTGCAAATCATTGTATTCGGTTTTTATTTACCATTTACACAACGTGCCAACTGTTCTGGTTATGCGACGTTGTTTCAAAGTCAGTTTCAAAGGAGACGTACGTATAATCAACGTTGCATCAATGTCTTGTGCCTGCTGGAGTGAATACTTTCCAGGTGCATTGAAACGCTCCTTTAAAAAACGTCTTTGGTGTGTTTTTTCCCCCCAGGGCACCGGCCGCCACGGAGGTAGTGTACACACCAGTGAAGCCCGGGCCACGTTCTTTATTTACTCCTACTAATGTGCTCACCTCTCACATAGCCTGAGGAGGACAACCAATGGAGGGAGACCTTCCGCACCTTTGTGGATATCAAAGCAAACGGTTTGTCCTTCAGTTCAACCGTCATGTCACTCATATGACGAGAGGCCCCGCCCCTCCATGGTAAAACCACACTGCAGTACAGTGCACCTATTTTTACCTACCCAATCGCAGCAGAGTGGGCGTGGCCCAGGGTTGCAGAAGCCAAGTGTTTTGGGCCAAAAGGAGAAGAATGCAGATGTACATCTACTATGGTGCTCCACTGGAATACAAAAAAAAAAAAAAGTAAACTAAAATGGCACAGCTTTAAGGAATGGGACAAGAGTAGGTGACTGAGGGCAGTACTTTAACTTTTTAAGATGTGTAGCAAAGCCTTAAAAATACATTTTTACTAAAACAATGTTGCTAGACACCGAAAATAACCCAATGTCCTTTCTTTTTGTCAACATAGCTCTAATAATAATAATAACTTAAAAGAAAAGCAAGATGAACGCAATATTTTGTTGATTTTTTTTTTTTTTAAACAAAATGTGAAAGTGTGAATAGAAACATTTTGTTAATGTTCTGGCAAAACAAGCGTATTTCTTTGAAATAAACTATGAAAATAAATGTATCGAGGATTAATATTGTAAAAGTAGCTTTCAGAAGAGAAAAAGGGTTGGAGCCCCCCCCCCCCTGTTCTTGGGGCCCTTATCTCTGTGCAATAGGAAGGGCTTGAGGAACCTGCCAGTCAGAGTTCAGGGTCAAAACCTCTGAGCTTCGACAGTGCACAGTAAAACAATCCTACAGAAAATAAACACATTAGGAAGATAATCGAATAAAACTTAATGAATACAAACATTAAAATGACAAAATCAAACAGTTAAAATAGCGGGATAGAAACAGTGACAGTTGAAAATGGTGCACAGTAAAACAATCCTACAGAAAACAAACATCATACATTAGGAAGATAATCAAATAAAACTTAATGAATATAAATATTAAAATGACAAAATCTAACAGTTAAAATAGCGATAAAATGACAAAATCAAAGAGTTAAAATAGTGGTATAAAAACAGTGACAGTTGAAAATGGTGCACAATAAAACAATCCTACAGAAAACAAACATCACACATTATGAAGATAATCGAATAAAACTTAATGAATATAAACATTAAAATGACAAAATTTAACAGTTAAAATAGCGGGATAAAAACAGTGACAGTTGAAAATGGTGCACAGTAAAACAATCCTACAGAAAACAAACATCACACATTATGAAGATAATCGAATAAAACTTAATGAATATAAACATTAAAATGACAAAATCTAACAGTTAAAATAGCGGGATAAAAACAGTGACAGTTAAAAATGGTGCACAGTAAAACAATCCTACAGAAAACAAACATCATACATTAAGAAAATAATCAAATACAACTTAATGAATACAAACATTAAAATTAGGAAAACAAGCAGCTAAAATAGCGGGATAAAAACAGTGACAGTTGAAAATGGTGCACAGTAAAACAATCCTAGAGAAAACAAACATACATTAGAAAGATAATGAATATAAACATTAAAATGACAAAATCTAACTGTTAAAATAGTGGTATAAAAAACAGTGATAGTTGAAAATGGGACACAGTAAAACAATCCTACAGAAAACAAACATCACACATTAGGAAGATAATCGAATAAAACTTAATGAATATAAACATTAAAATGGCAAAATCTAACAGTTAAAATAGCGTTAAAATGACAAAATCAAACAGTTAAAATAGTGGGATGAAAACAGTGACAGGTTAAAATGGTGCACAGTAAAACAATCCTACAGGAAACAAACATCATGCATTAGGAAGATAATCAAATACAACTTAATGAATATAAACATTAAAATTACAAAATTTAACAGTTAAAATAGCGGGATAAAAACAGTGACAGTTGAAAATGGTGCACAGTAAAACAATCCTACAGAAAATAAACATCACACATTAGGAAGATAATCAAATAAAACTTAATGAATATAAATATTAAAATTACAAAATCTAACAGTTAAAATAGCGTTAATATTACAAAATCAAACAGTTAAAATAGTGAGATGAAAACAGTGACAGTTGAAAATGGTGCACAGTAAAACAATCCTACAGAAAACAAACATCATACATTAGAAAGATAATGAATATAAACATTAAAACGACAAAATCTAACAGTTAAAATAGTGGTATAAAAAACAGTGACAGTTGAAAATGGTGCACAGTAAAACAATCCTACAGAAAACAAACATCATACATTAGGAAGATAATCGAATAAAACTTAATGAATACAAACATTAAAATTACAAAATCTAACAGTTAAAATAGCGTTAAAATTACAAAATCAAACAGTTAAAATAGCGTTAAAATGACAAAATCAAACAGTTAAAATAGTGGTATAAAAACAGTGACAGTTGAAAATGGTGCACAGTAAAACAATCCTACAGAAAACAAACATCACACATTAGGAAGTTATTAGAATAAAACTTAATGAATATAAACATTAAAATTAGGAAATCAAACAGCTAAAATAGCGGGATAAAAACAGTGACAGTTAAAAATGGTGCACAGTAAAACAATCCTACAGAAAACAAACATCACACATTAGAAAGATAATGAATATAAACATTAAAACGACAAAGTCTAACTGTTAAAATAGTGGTATAAAAAACAGTGACAGTTGAAAATGGTGCACAGTAAAACAATCCTACAGAAAACAAACATCACACATTAGGAAGTTATTCGAATAAA
Organism: Entelurus aequoreus; assembly: GCF_033978785.1. Classification (NCBI taxonomy): domain Eukaryota; kingdom Metazoa; phylum Chordata; class Actinopteri; order Syngnathiformes; family Syngnathidae; genus Entelurus; species Entelurus aequoreus. Next base: position 40,465,659 of record NC_084753.1, read on the forward strand.
ACTTAATGAATACAAACATTAAAATGTCCAAATCTAACAGTTAAAATAGCGGGATAAAAACAGTGACAGTTGAAAATGGTGCACAGTAAAACAATCCTACTGAAAACAAACATCACACGTTAGTAAGATAATCGAATAAAACTTAATGAATATAAACATTAAAATTACAAAATGTAACAGTTAAAATAGCAATAAAATGACAAAATCAAACTGTTAAAATAGTGGGATGAAAACAGTGACAGTTGAAAATGGTGCACAGTAAAACAATCCTGCAGAAAACAAACATCATGCATTAGGAAGATAATCGAATAAAATTAATGAATATAAACATTAAAATGACAAAATCTAACAGTTAAAATAGTGGGATAAAAACAGTGACAGTTGAAAATGGTGCACAGTAAAACAATCATACAGAAAACAATAAAAACATTAAAATGACAAAACGTAACAGTTAAAATAGCGGGATAAAAACAGTGACAGTTGAAAATGGTGCACAGTAAAACAATCCTACAGAAAACAAACATCACACATTAGTAAGATAATCGAATAAAACTTAATGAATATAAACATTAAAATGAAAAAACTTAACAGTTAAAATAGCGGGATAAAAACAGTGACAGGTTAAAATGGTGCACAGTAAAACAATCCTCCAGAAAACAATAAAAACATTAAAATGACAAAATTTAACAGTTAAAATAGCGGGATAAAAACAGTGACAGTTGAAAATGGTGCACAGTAAAACAATCCTACAGGAAACAAACGTCAAACATTAGGAAGATAATCGATTAAAACTTAATGAATGTAAACATTAAAAGGACAAAATCTAACAGTTAAAATACTAGGATAAAACAGTGACAGGTTAAAATGGTGCACAGTAAAACAATCCTTCAGAAAACAAACATCATACATTAGAAACGTAATGAATATAAACATTAAAATGACAAAATTTAACAGTTAAAATAGTGGGATAAAAACAGTGAAAGTTGAAAATGGTGCACAGTAAAACAATCCTACAGAAAACAAACATACATTAGGAAGCTAATCGAATAAAACCTAATGAATACAAACATTTAAATGACAAATACCCAAGTCCAGCACAACATCCTTGACTAAAAAGTGACAGTCTAAAACAGATCACACTTTAAAGAGGTACCAACTTACATTTGTGTCAAAGTTAGCTGAATGTGCGTAGAAGCTCAGAAGTTTTGGCGTCAAGCCGCGATCTAAACCGGAACTCATGTTCTGCCTTTTATCAGCGCAGCCGACCCTCAACTCTGACTGGCAGGTTCCTAAATCCGTTAAAATGAGCACAGGACACGCTGTATGACCGTTGAAGTATCGTTAAGATGTATTTTGTGGTGTAGGCCCCAGCAGCATTGGTGCTGACCTGCGTCTCCATGGATGCCAGCACGTGTACGGAGTGCCGGAACACGCCGACAGCCTGCGCCTGGCAGACACCAGGTCCTGACCCACAAGACATCTAAGATGGTAATAATAATAACCATCTTTATCTCCGCCGTCACGTCAAACCAGAGACGACGAACCTTACCGCCTGTACAACCTGGACGTGTTTGCCTACGAGCTCAACAGCCGTCTGGGCCTGTACGGCAGCGTGCCCTTTTTGGTGGCTCACAGGCCCGAGCGCACCGTGGGGGTCTTCTGGATGAACAGCTCCGATACTTTTGTCCACATCAACTACAACGGCGGCGAGGAAAAGGTACCATTTAGATCCCCTCCGAGACGGAACAACCAAGGTCTGTCGTGTGGGTTCTTATGGGCCCTGTTCGGAGCGGTTTACCTGACACATGAAACGTGACAAATTGGGGGCGTGCGCCATCTACTTTAGCTGGCAGTAGAGTGTGCAATATCTTAAAATGACGTAATGTGGCAATTTCATCTTCGACCACAGTTGCTATGTAGAGTGGCGCTTTCCGTTGTTTTCAGCAGACTGCATTGCAAAATGATTAACCCCCTCTTCCTCTCACGCGAGATCCACCCATATGAATCCCTTCCCTACTGTAGCAAATGATTACTGATAATTATAACACTTTGACAATATATATCTGTATTTAATATTTGTTTTTAGCACTTTTTTAAATAAAAAAATATCAATACACCACCTGAACTAAAATATTAGAAGCTCTCAAAATAAAAATACAATTTACTTAGTTGCTTAAAAATAATACTAACTTATGAATTAATTTGAAAAAAATGAGCTCTCCAAAATAAAAATAAAATATACTTCAAATATAAACAATGTTTAGATAATTAGTTAATTATAAAAAATAAAATAATATCAACTTATGAATCAATTTGGAAAGTACTAGACACTCTCAAAATAAAAATAAAATGTACTTAAAATATAATTTAAAAAAAAAAAAACTAACTTATGAATTAATCTAAAAAATATTAGAAGCGCTCAAAAATATATTTATATTTAAAATACAAACAAAGTTTGGCTAGTTGGTTAATTAAAAAAATAATAGTACTAAATTATAGTGTGAATACAATTTGAAAAATAATAAAATCTCTCAAAGTAAAAATAAAACATACTTAAAATATAAACAAAGTTTAGATCATTAGTTAATTAAAAAAATAAAATACTAACTTATGAATCAATTTGAAAAGTATTATACGCTCTCAAAATAAAATAATAATGGTACTAAATTATAGTGTGACTTAATTTGAAAAATAAAAGCTCTCAAAGTAAAAATAAAATATACTTAAAATATAAACAAAGTTTAGATAATTAGTTAATTAAAAAAATTAAATACTAACTTATGAATCAATTTGAAAAGTATTATACGCTCTCAAAATAAAATATTAATAGTACTAAATTATAGTGTGGATTAATTAGAAAAATAATAAAAGCTCTCAAAGTAAAAATAAAATATACTTACAATATAAACAAAGTTTAGATAATTAGTTAATTAAAAAAAATTAAATACTAACTTGTGAATCAATTTGAAAAGTATTATACGCTCTCAAAATAAAATATTAATAGTACTAAATTATAGTGTGAATTAGTTTGAAAAATAATAAAAGCTCTCAAAGTAAAAATAAAATATACTTAAAATGTAAACAAAGTTTAGATAATTAGTTAATTAAAAAAATAAAATACTAACTTATGAATCAATTTGAAAAGTATTATACGCTCTCCAAATAAAAATAAAAAGGTACTTAAAATACAAACAACATTTTGCTAATTAAAAAACAATAATACTAACTTATTAATTAATTGATCATTTTCATGACTATAACACTTTGACAATATATATCTGTATTTAATATTTGTTTTTAGCACTTTTTTAAATAAAAATATATCAATACACCACCTGAACTAAAATATTAGAAGCTCTCAAAATAAAAATACAATGTACTTAGTTACTTAAAAATAATACTAACTTATGAATTAATTTGAAAAAAATGAGCTCTCCAAAATAAAAATAAAATATTCTTAAAATATAAACAATGTTTAGATAATTAGTTAATTATAAAAAAAAAAAAATAATATCAACTTATGAATCAATTTGGAAAGTACTAGACACTCTCAAAATAAAAATAAAATGTCCTTAAAATATAATTTTTTTTAAAAATACTAATTTATGAATTAATCTAAAAAATGTTAGAATCTCTCAAAAATATATTTATATCTAAAATACAAACAAAGTTTGTTTAGAAAAAAATAACAAAAGTACTAAATTATAGTGTGAATTAATTTGAAAAATAATAAAAGCTCTCAAAGTAAAAATAAAACATACTTAAAATATAAACAAAGTTGAGATAATTAGTTAATTAAAAAAATAAAATACTAACTTATTAATCAATTTGAAAAGTATTATACGCTCTCAAAATAAAATAATAATGGTACTAAATTATAGTGTGAATTAATTTGAAAAATAATAAAAGCTCTCAAAGTAAAAATAAAATATACTTAAAATATAAACAAAGTTTAGATAATTAGTTAATTAAAAAAATAAAATACTAACTTATGAATCAGTTTGGCTAGTTGGTTAATTAAAAAAATAATAGTACTAAATTATAGTGTGAATACAATTTGAAAAATAATAAAAGCTCTCAAAGTAAAAATAAAACATTCTTAAAATATAAACAAAGTTTAGATAATTACTTAATTAAAAAAATAAAATACTAACTTATTAATCAATTTGAAAAGTATTATACGCTCTCAAAATAAAATAATAATGGTACTAAATTATAGTGTGAATTAATTTAAAAAATAATAAAAGCTCTCAGAGTACAAATAAAATATACTTAAAATATAAACAAAGTTTAGATAATTAGTTAATTAAAAAAATTAAATACTAACTTATGAATCAGTTTGGCTAGTTGGTTAATTAAAAAAATAATAGTACTAAATTATAATGTGAATACAATTTGAAAAATAATAAAAGCTCTCAAAGTAAAAATAAAACATACTTAAAATATAAACAAAGTTGAGATAATTAGTTAATTAAAAAAATAAAATACTAACTTATTAATCAATTTGAAAAGTATTATACGCTCTCAAAATAAAATAATAATGGTACTAAATTATAGTGTGAATTAATTAGAAAAATAATAAAAGCTCTCAAAGTAAAAATAAAATATACTTAAAATATAAACAAAGTTTAGACAATTAGTTAATAAAAAAAATAAAATACTAACTTATGAATCAATTTGAAAAGTATTATACGCTCTCCAAATAAAAGTACTAAAAAGGTACTTAAAATACAAACAACATATTGCTAATTAAAAAACAATAATACTAACTTATCAATTAATTGATCATTTTCATGATTATAACACTTTGACAATATATATCTGTATTTAATATTTGTTTTTAGCACTTTTTTAAATAAAAATATATCAATACACCACCTGAACTAAAATATTAGAAGCTCTCAAAATAAAAATACAATTTACTTAGTTACTTAAAAATAATACTAACTTATGAATTAATTTGAAAAAAATTAGCTCTCCAAAATAAAAATAGAATATACTTAAAATATAAACAATGTTTAGATAATTAGTTAATTATAAAAAATAAAATAATATCAACTCATGAATCAATTTGGAAAGTACTAGACACTCTCAAAATAAAAATAAAATGTCCTTAAAATATAATTTTTAAAAAAAATACTAATTTATGAATTAATCTAAAAAATGTTAGAAGCTCTCAAAAATATATTTATATCTAAAATACAAACAAAGTTTGGTTAGAAAAAAATAACAATAGTACTAAATTATAGTGTGAATTAATTTGAAAAATAATAAAAGCTCTCAAAGTAAAAATAAAACATACTTAAAATATAAACAAAGTTTAGATAATTAGAAAAATAAAATACTAACTTATTAATCAATTTGAAAAGTATTATACGCTCTCAAAATAAAATAATAATAGTACTAAATTATAGTGTGAATTAATTTGAAAAATAATAAAAGCTCTCAAAGTAAAAATAAAATAAACTTATAATATAAACAAAGTTTAGATAATTAGTTAATTTAAAAAATTAAATACTAACTTATGAATCAGTTTGGCTAGTTGGTTAATTAAAAAAAATAATAGTACTAAATTATAGTGTGAATACAATTTGAAAAATAATAAAAGCTCTCAAAGTAAAAATAAAACATTCTTAAAATATAAACAAAGTTTAGATAATTACTTAATTAAAAAAATAAAATACTAACTTATTAATCAATTTGAAAAGTATTATACGCTCTCAAAATCAAATAATAATAGTACTAAATTATAGTGTGACTTAATTTGAAAAATAATAAAAGCTCTCAAAGTAAAAATAAAATATACTTAAAATATAAACAAAGTTTAGATAATTAGTTAATTAAAAAAATAAAATACTAACTTATGAATCAATTTGAAAGGTATTATACGCTCTCCAAATAAAAAGGTACTTAAAATACAAACAACATTTTGCTAATTAAAAAACAATAATACTAACTTATTAATTAATTTATCATTTTCATGATTATAACACTTTGACAATATCTATCTGTATTTAATATCTGTTTTTAGCACTTTTTAAAATAAAAAAAATACCAATACATCACTTGAACTAAAATATTAGAAACTCTCAAAATAAAAAATAAAATGTACTTAGTTACTTAAAAATAATAGTAGCTTAGGAATTAATTTGAAAAAGATTTGCACTCCAAAATAAAATATACTTAAAATATAAACAATGTTTAGATAATTAGTTAATTATAAAAAATTAAATAATACCAACTTATGTACGCTCTCAAAATAAAAAGTTCCTTAAAATATAAACAACGTTTTGCTAATTAAAAAACAATAATACTAACTTATGAATTCATCTAAAAAATATTAGAAACTCTAAAAAATATATTTACACTTAAAATGCAAACCAAGTTTGGTTAGTTATCAATAAATAAAAAATAGTACTAACTTACAGTATGAATTAATTTACGAAAATAATGAAAGTCCTCAAAGTAAAAATAAAATATAAACAAGTTCAGTTAGTGGGTTGATGAAAAAATTAAATAAAACTTACGAGTTAATTTGAAAAATGACAACCACCATAATAAACTCTGTTAAATGTGTGACTGAACATTAATATTTTTGTACTGACAGAACTTTTCACACACTAGGTTATGCAGTTACACAACCGTATTAATAATTGTATTCTATTCCCACATGGGGAAAAAAACAACAGTGAAAATTCAACCCAAAAATCGGTATGTAATGTGAAAAAGCTGAAATGTTCTAACTAATAATTAATAATATTATACTTAGTCTCCTATAATAAAATAAAAACTGACACATTATCTGTTTTTAGCATTTAAAAAAAATAAATAAATATATATATATATATATATATATAAATATATATATATATATATATATATATATATGTATGTGTATATATATATATATATGTATGTGTATATATATATATATATATATATATATGTATGTGTATATATATATATATATATATATATATGTATGTGTGTATATATATATATATATGTATGTGTATATATATATATATATATATATATATATATATGTATGTGTGTATATATATATATATATATATATATATATATATATATATATATATATATATATATATATATATATATATATATATATATAATGTGTGGGGAAAAAATCACAAGACTATTTCATCTCTACAGGCCTGTTTCATGAGGGGTTTTCCTCAATCCTCAGGAGATTTTTTTTTAAAAAAAGAAAAAAATCTCCTGAGGATTGAGGAAAACCCCTCATGAAACAGGCCTGTAGAGATGAAATAGTCTTGTGATTTTTTTTCCCCAAACATACATATTACGCTCTACCACGGTATCGAGCACTATTTTTTGGATAATCTAATTAAGACATATATATATATATATATATATATATATATATATATATATATATATATATATATATATATATATATATATATATATATATATATATATATATATATATATATATATATATATATCAATACTGCCCCCCTGCATACTTTTTCGTAAGCGGCCCTTGTTGGAAAAAGTTTGGACATCCCTGAACTAAAGAATCGATATTAAGATTTGAAAATCCATATTGGAGCATAAAGAACTGGTATCAATATCTCAGTATGGATCCGCACATCACGACTGCAGTTCCCCTTGGACTGTCATGTGGAAAAGCCAACATAAACTCATGGCCTGGGGAGTTTGGAGACATTTCTAATCCAAGCTGCTCGGTTTAGGACGACAACGAGACTTACGCGGACGCCCACTGGCTGTCTGAGAGCGGCGTGATCGACTGCATGGTTCTCCTGGGACCACAACCCCGGCAGATGTACCGCCAATACGCTCAGCTGACCGGTGAGTCTTGTTCCAAAGTCCATGACCACGTAACAGTTAAGTTAAAGTACCAAGGATTGGGTGACTCCCGCCAGGATACCAGGCCCTGCCGCCTCTCTTCACCCTGGGCTACCATCACTCCCGCTGGGACAACGACACCGAGGAGGACCTGAAGGCCGTGGACGCCGGATTCGATCGCCACAACATCCCGTACGACGTGATGTGGCTGGACATAGAGCACACCGACCAGAAGCGTTTTTTCACCTGGAACTCAGAGTTGTTCCCAGATCCGGCCCGCTTGCAGCGCCACCTGCAGGAGAAGAACAGGAAGGTCGGTGTCATGGCACGTACCCCAAACCACAGGTCATTTTTGTCTTTCCACAAATTGAAATCCACATCAACGTGGATCCAACACCCTATAGTGTAGTTTAAAATACTGTAGCAGTGACATAGACCATCGTACTTGCAGTTTTAAAATAAATATGATGCAGTGTTTCCCACACATTCATTTATTTGTGGCGGCCCGCCACGAAAGAATTACGTCCGCCACAAATTAAAAAAAAAAAAAAAAAAATTTAAAAATAAAATAAAAAAAAAAATAGTTTTTTTTTTTTTGTCCTCTCCAGCTTCTCAGGCAAATCATAGTTGATGTAGATGCCCATATCGGCTGTTCAGGTTTACTTTACAAAAGAGAAGTGTAGGATACTTCTCCTGTTGCCTTATTTGTATTTGACTTTATTAAATGTATTTATATTAGAAACACAACATGTGTATATAACAAAGGGTGCAAAGTCTGCAGGCAGTAGGAAACACATGGTTAAGTGTAGGGAGTAAAACTGATGGCAGTCTAAAGTTCAAGATTTTTGGAGCTCTTTGTTCAGTGGATCAGATGTTTGATGAAGCTCTGTGTCTATCTACCACCACTACTGTTTTCTGTTTATTTGTTACTGACTGTGGCAGGACACCTCTGCCTCTGTTTCACTTTATGTTGCTGGTAAATAATATGCTTGTAGTAGTAGGCTAAAGTTAAATTATTTAGTATGCACTAATTAAAGGGGCAGAGCTTTATGAGACATTTTAGCTTTTATATTTTATAAGATACATTTTTTGTAAGAACCCCAATTAATAAATATATTTCAGTGAATAACTTATTGTTCAAATCTGTATATAAATATGTACATAAAGTGTTGTAATTATATTGTAAAATGGATGGATGGACGTTTAAAACAAAACTGTTATTATTAATTAGTAAGTATAATTTTTTTTAGCCTTTTTAGAGAAAATCATATCATTGTAGTAAATTATGCAAATTACTCGCTGATGTCATGGTGACCACGCCTATAGCCACGCCCCCACCGCCACAGGTATCTTGGCAGTTTATGGGAAACACGGAGATATATTCATTTTAACCTTTCAGCTAGGAAATGTGGAGCAGACGGCGTCCACAAAGTAGTGCGTATTAGGCTGAGCATCAAAAGGCTCCTCTGTAGTCCAGTGAACAGATGACAACATCAATGTCCCTACAACCAAGGTGGACAAAGGATCAACTTAAATGGTCTTGATTGCTAACAGAAAACAGGTGAGGGGAAACGCTCCGGTACAGAAGTGAAGCAGCCACGGAAAATACACCAACAAAACCGGGAGAGCCCCCAAAATAAAAGCACAGGACAGGAACTAAAACACTAAACACCGTGACAATTATTTGAAAATACACAACTTTTTAAAATGTGGTATATTTGCACAAAGTATATTATTATTTTAATTATATTATTAACGCCACTAGATAGCAGTAGTTGCATTTCATACATACTGTATATATATATATATATATATATATATATATATATATATATATATATATATATATATATATATATATATATATATATATATAAGGTATGTACTGTATGTATATATAAGGTACATACTGTATTTATATATATATATATATATATATATATATATATATATATATATATATATATATATATATATATATATATATATATATATATATATATATATATATATATATAAGGTATGTACTGTATGTATATATAAGGTACATACTGTATTTATATATGTATATATATATATATATAAGGTACGTACTGTATGTATGCATAAGGTACATACTGTATAAAGTACATACTGTATGTATATATAAGGTACATATTGCATGTATATACTATATAAAGTACATAATGTATGTATTTTTTTAAAAAGTTTTTATGTTTAATAACAGCCTCTCTTTTCAAGTGTGGATCATTTCCAAACAACGAGATCTTTAAGGTTCTCTCGGGTGTTTTCTGCTCAACTTACAAATGACGACTCCCATTTGACTTTGTTGCAGATGGTGGCCATAATTGACCCACCCATCATGGTTGATCCTGATTGGTCCATTTACCGCGAGGGGCGGGACGGAGGCTACTTCGTAAAGGACAGAGAGGGACAGATCTTTAAGGGCAATTGCTGGCCAGGTAATGTTTTTTCAATCTCAAGCTTCCACGTTCTTCACTTCCCAATCCCCACAAGTACGTCATTATGTCGTCGCTCCAAGGCGAGTCCAGTTACCCTGATTTCAGCAACCCCCGTACCCGGGCGTGGTACTCCTCGTGCTTCGCCCTGGATAGGTACAAGGTGAGCAGCGTCACGTCAATGCAACAACAGCCATCATTCCATGCTGACCCCACACAGGGCTCCACGCCGTCGCTGCACGCCTGGTTGGACATGAACGAACCCACCGTGTTCTCTGGGCCCGAGCTCACCTTGCCGAAGAATGCAATGCATTCTGGGGGCTGGGAACACCGGGACTTGCACAACCTATACGGCTTTTACCAGGTGAGGAGGATCTCACGTCAGGTGAACAATCACTGACAAATTGTCAGCGCTAAACCGACCAATGGTGATCATTCATACTGCACGTACCAGCCCGACTGAATGTGGCAAGTGGGGGCCGACTGCGCCTGGCCGACTGCGGCTGGCCGACTGCGGCCGGCCGACTGCGCCTGGCCGACTGCGCCTGGCCGACTGCGCCTGGCCGACTGCGCCTGGCCGACTGCGGCTGGCCGACTGCGCCTGGCCGACTGCGCCTGGCCGACTGCGGCTGGCCGACTGCGCCTGGCCGACTGCGGCTGGCCGACTGCGGCAGGCCGACTGCGGCCGGCCGACTGCGCCTGGCCGACTGCGCCTGGCCGACTGCGGCTGGCCGACTGCGGCAGGCCGACTGCGGCTGGCCGACGTGTTCGGTTTGGCCCCCGAGACGTCACTAATTTCATTAGAAATCTTTCCTGTGGCGTGCCCCCAACTTCATTTCAAGTGTCTGACAGTATCATTGCTGCATGTCGCTTGACGACTAGTGGACAACATGAGTAATACAGGTTTACGACCATCAATGTATGAAGTGTTCACAGCACAGCATTTATGTGTATGACCCAATCCAAACAACCTTTCACACTCATGGCGCAAATAAACTAACACAAAAAGTCAACACACATTAATCACACCACAACCTGCTCTTATATATATATATATATATATGTATGTATATATATATATATATATATATATGTATGTGTATATATATATATATATATATATATATATATATATATATATATATATATATATATATATATATATATATATATATATATATATATATATATATATATATATATATACACACACACACATATATACATACAAACATATACATACATATCTACACATATACATACAAACATATATACATACAAACATATACATACATATCTACACATATACATACAAACATATATATATATACATATCTACACATATACATACAAACATATATATACATACATATCTACACATATACATACAAACATATATATACATACATATCTACACATATACATACAAACATATATATACATCCATATCTACACATATACATATATATATACATACATATCTACACATATACATACATATATATATACATATCTACACATATACATACAAACATATATATATATATACATATCTACACATATACATACAAACATATATATATACATACATATCTACACATATACATACAAACATATACATATATATATACATACATATCTACACATATACATACAAACATATATATACATACATATCTACACATATACATACAAACATATATATATATATACATACATATCTACACATATACATACAAACATATATATACATACATATCTACACATATACATACAAACATATATATACATACATATCTACACATATACATACAAACATATATATATATATATATATATACATACATATCTACACATATACATACAAACATATATATACATACATATCTACACATATACATACAAACATATAGATATACATACATATCTACACATATACATACAAACATATATATACATACATATCTACACATATACATACAAACATATATATACTGTTGCGTTTGACTAGATGTTCCTCCAAGTGGGATGTAAAACGCTGGTCAGTCCCAAGTTACTTAGATGACACAAACTGATCTCGAATATACACCAATCACAGAATAGGTATTTTCTAATTTTATTGTCAAATATTTGAGAATAGAGACCAGCCTCGAACAACACATCCAAATGCGTAGCCCAAGTTGATCTGGCCTTCCACAGGCCAAAAGCAACTCTTTTCACACAAAGAAAGCCCGCCTTTCCCCTCCCCCCAACACTGATAAGAAGAGAGACTTGGGGGTTGTGTTCACATTCCTGATGGTTTACGACCCTATCTAACCAGGCAATCTGAAGACAAAGAGAAACTAGTATACAGAGTAAAATTAAGGAAAGAAATGAGCTGATTCAAACATGATTATGAATAAAGAAATAGCTCTTAAACATATGCATTATCTACAATCCCCCTTCAGATCTTATCCAAAAGATCTCTCCTACGAGAGCAACACCTCTAAAGCACGCCCCACATTAAAGTAGGTGCTGTAGTTTTTTTTTTTTCTTTGAGCAAGCTAGCAATAAAACAACAGCATATTTACATGGATGACAGATGGAGGGAGTCCACGTCAATGTCGTCATGGTCAGGGAAGGAAATCAACAATTCTCGAAAGTCTCCATTTTGCTTGACCCCCTTCAAAGACATAACGAGCCCAGAAACAGGGTGGGGTTGACCTTCTACAGCTCTAACAATGATGCAGGTGCATAGAGACTTAGCACAAGGGGCGATAAAGCAACCGCAAGAGGCTATAATGGCCAAGAAAACTCCAATGGAGACCAGGACAGACTTAATTAGGTCAGTCCACCTGCCAAATGTGCTTTGGAGCCAATCTTTAAAGGGGTCAGAGACCCCTGAAACTTCAGTAAGTTCCTTAGACAGGGCCTGGAGGCCCTCTAAGGCCCTCTGAACTGAGCCATCTGGTGCAGTGTTGTTAGGAATGAAGGTACAGCATTGGTCACCAAACATTGCACACACGCCTTCTTCCTTGGCTAGGATGCGGTCAAGGGCTATGCGGTTCTGGATGGCCATGAGAGAGGTCGGGGCAAGTTGTTCAGCAAGTCCCTCAACGGCGTCACGAGTCAGGTTGGTCAGTCTCAACAGATTATAAAAAACATAGTTAATGCGTTCAACATTTTTAGTAGCAGTCACAGGGAAAATAGCACCAATGATAGGAAGGTTCTCGAAACCTGCACAGGATTCACACCACAATTTGTGTTGTGAGGGGACCCCTCTTGGTTGTCCAATTGCATCAAAGTAAACACCATCAGGGTTTCTCATCAGATCAAAGGAGCCCTTTACACTCCTTCGAGATAAAACATGGCGGCGTCGGCGAGAAGTTAGAGAGGCCGCTGAGACAGGAGTTACAAGGGGAGTTAATTTGGTACCCACTAGGGTGAGTGGGGTCACCAGTCTAACCATAGCAAAAAGCCCTACGGATGACTTTGGGATTCTAATGTACAATCTGTGCTCCCCACAATACCAGAATAAGTCAGCTCGTGCCCAAGGGCCTATCCTTGAGCCATCTATCAGTGTGGTGCACCAGGAAGGGTTAATATCACCCAATTTGTTGGGGGACGAAGAGGGTCCTTTGAATTGAAAACACGTGTAATTCAGCTTTTGGGCCACAAATGGAAGAAGTCGGGTGGAATTGTCAACAGGAGGGTACACACTAGCCAACAAATCGCACCCTGGTGGCGTGGGTTCAGAGAACAAGGAAATAAGACAGTTTGAGCCATTTATGTCAGTCAACTTAAAAGGGGCGGGGTAAGTGTGGGGAAAAGGACGTCCAGCGGAACAAGCAACACAGTCACCCAGGTTTTGGCTCTTAGCCATGCTAGTCATCCACCTGAGCCATAGGTTGCCTGCACCTGCTCCTAAGGTCAAAGCTACCAGGTCTTCAGTGGTGATGTCATTAGTATACACAGATGTGAGAGCTTTTGTAACGTCACCGAGGTGGAGTGGCACTTTAGGTGCTACAGAGGGGGCAAAGGTAGTTAATGCCCTCTCAAGGATATTAATTTTAATAATCCCTTTAGGGTCCGTACCAGCCTGTTCAACCCCCAAAACAACATAAAAGGGACTTGGCACAACACCCATTCCGATAATTGTAAGTGCAAGGGGATTCTGGGAACGATCAAAATTCCTCTGAAAGGTCATCCCTCTCTGAATAACTTGTAATAGTAGAGGTAGGCGGTAATGGTAAAAAGAGGGCCCTGTGTAGTGGGTTACACTCGTCCATGAGGGGCACCACCCACTAGAGTATGTTGTCTGCTTCCGACACCAATGATTCAGTTTTATGTCGTCACAAAGATAGAGGTTACTACTACGGTACAAACTATTTTTCCCCCCGCATTTAATCACACTGCACAGGTCAAAAAAATAAGTCTTGCTGTCCCCCCTAACCCAGTCTATTTCAAGTCCGCCGTATGTTCTAAGACACTTGTCAGTCACTGTCGTCGGGAAGGAAGGACTGAGGCACAAGAACAGTAGAACAAGCCTAAACACCAATCCGTCAGGAAATACTTCTGGGCGTAACATCCTTGTTTTTCGACTATCAAAATCAGAGTAATTCAGGTAACGAAACGGGGATAAACATCAAACTTTTCACTTAATATAACGACACAGATAGTTATGCTGAAAACAAGCAAGAGAAATTGGATAACTTCGAGTATAAAGGCTGGTCTCAAATAAGGATATACAATATAGAAGTTAAAAAGAGTAATATAGGTAGAAAATCTCTCTCTCAGCGTCGTCTTCTGGGCTGTAGGATTATGTGTGTGTAATTAAAGCCTCGCTCTTCTATGACCTAGAGGGGGAGAGGTTACTAGCACGATCACCCCTTATGTGTGTTACTTCGTTAACACACCCACTAAAAATGAGTCGTTTTCTGCTCCCGTTCTTCTTCAGCTGCCTCAGGCTCAAAAGGCGCTGCTAGGGGGTCGAGTGGGGCAGATGATGTGGCTATGTCAGCAATGACATCCGCTGGTGATCTATCAGGTTCTTCAGCAGGAGTGCAGAGGGAGAGGTGGTACCAGGTGTCCCCTTTACCAGCTAGTCGAAGGGCGTGAGACGTCCGTTCCACGACCTTGAAGGGACCAGTCCACCTGGGCTCCGTCCACTTGCGTTTGATGACTTTGAGCTTGACCCACTCTACGGGAGGGAGGGTCCCTGGAGGAGTGGATTGTTGTCCACGAATCTGTGCAGAGAAATTATTACACAAATTCTGAATTTGTTCAAAGTACCATTTTGGTTTTACGCTGATTCTTCCTTCCAGGGAGGCAGCTGGTCCTGGGAAGGGCTGACCTGAATGCAGTTCATAGGGTGAAAAACCAGTTTTGTTCATGGACATTCGGATGGTCATTAAAGCCAATGGTAACGCGTCAACCCACTTCAATTTGGTCTGTGCACAGATTTTTGCCAATTTTGTCTTGATGTTTTGGTTCATTCTCTCGACCTTACCTTGGGACTGAGGATGGTACACCGAACCAAACCTGTGTTCTAGTCCGAGAGCCTTTTCGACCAAGGCTAGGTGAGTATTTTTGAAATGGGTGCCGTTGTCTGACCTAATCTTTTTGGGGAAACCATGTCGGGGAATTAGGTCATTAACAAGCCATTTAATTACTGATTTTGCATCCTCTTTTGAGGTTGGAGTTGCTTCCGGCCATCCACTGTAATTGTCAACGCAAGTTAGCAAGTACCTTTTCCCTTGTACCGGATTGATCATGTCAGTGTAATCGATCGTCCATTCTTCACCATTTTGTGCCGGAATGGGGAAAGTCCCCATTTCTGGTTTCAGTGTTGGTCTGGGGTTAAAGTCCTGGCAGATATCGCAGTATCTGACGTGGTTGTCCACAATGTTCTCCAAATAGGGGTGCCACCATAGTGACAAGTTCGCTTTTGTTTGCTTTGCCCCCACATGTCCGGGACCGTGGGCCCATCGGAGCATTTTTTGTCTAATTCCTGGGGGCCAGGCCAGGTGACCATTTGGCCCTCGCCAAAGACCTGTCGGGTCTTGTCTAGCGCCTCTTCTCAGCCACAAAGTTTTCTCTTGTGGTGAGGCCTGCTCCTGATGTTTTCTGATTTCATTATCAGACAGGGCAGGTAGGAGTTCTGTCTGGCAGGCAGTGGCAGTCATGATAATTCCAGTCTTGTCATAGCCAGCAGTTTGCTTAGCTACGGAGTCAGCAAAGTTGTTACCATCAGTTACTGTCCCTTTTTCCTTACTGTGTCCCTTGCACTTGACAATAGCTATCCTTTTAGGTAGGAGCAGCGCTGTTTCCAGTGCTTCCATTTCTGTCTTGTATTTAATCGGATGTCCTTCAGCAGTCAGGAAGCCATTTCTCTTCCATTTAGGAAGGTCAATGACAGCTGACATGAAGGCATAAGCCGAGTCTGTAAAGATAGTCACTTCGTAGTCTTTTCCTTGCTTTAGGGCTTCTGTCAAAGCCACAAGTTCAGCTCTTTGTGCCGACAGCTGTTCGTCAAGTGTCTGGGTGGCCAAGGTCTCCCATTCTCCTGAGCTGGACTGCTGTACCACTGACCAAGCTGCCTGCAATCCCTTTAGAGGATGTCTGAAACAACAGCCGTCCGTGAACAGCCAGTGGGAGCCTGGGATGGGTGTGGTCAACAGGTCTGGTCTTATCTTTTCAGTCAAAGCAACTCTCTCCTCACAGTGATGTAGTTCTCCACTATTTATGTTATCAGCCATGTTGATTCCTTCGTGTGTAAAAGTTATGTGAGGTTGTTGCAAAATTTTCATGAGTCTGCGTTGTTTGAGTGGCGTCATGGTAAACAAATGTGATGATACATATGCAATGACAGTGTGGTTTGTCAGTACTGTAAGTGGGTGTCCCATGACAATGTGTGCCGTTTTGTCAATCAGTTTTGCCAAAGTGGAAGCATGTTGCGAGCATGTGTGATGTCGAAGTTCAGATAGGTCAAGCAGAATGCTGGTGTAGGTTAAAACGCAACGCGTTCCCCCTATACCTCCCCCTTCAGGTTTCTGAAAAAGGACAGCGTTAGCAGTACCTTCACTCTCAGAAACATCTAAGTAGAAGGGTAGTTTGTAGTCTGGTACTGCAAGGGCAGAAGCAGAAGACAAATGTTGCTTGAGGTCAATGAAAGCTTGTTCGGCCTCAACCGTCCACTGGAGGGCAGCATTTGAGTTGCGGACTCCAGCAGTGCGGAGGAGGGCACGAAGAGGAGCTGTTTTCAAGGAAAAACAAGGAATGTAGGAGCGGCTGAAACCAGCCAATCCAAGGAAGGACTGTAATTGTTTGACAGAAGAAGGTTTAGGATGACATAGGATAGACTGGCGATGGTCAGGGGACAGGGAGACCCCCGTTGAGGAGATCTCCCGCCCCATGAAATGAACAAGGGAACGGGCAACCTGCAATTTCTTACGAGAGACCTTGTATCCTGTTGAGGCCAGACGCTGAAGAACAGCTAGGGTGGCCGCCAGGCATGAGGTAGGAGAAGAAGCAGCGATGAGTATGTCATCTACATACTGGACAACAAATGTGTCGTCAAAAAGCTCCACTGAGGCCAGATCGTCTCGTAATTGCTGGTTGAAAAGGCCAGGCGACAGTTTCCAACCTTGTGGGAGGCGGGAGTACTGCAGCTTTTGACCTTGAAAGGTGAAAGCAAAGACATGTTTGATGCATTCAGCGATAGGGATGCAAAAGAAAGCATTCGCTAGGTCAATGACAGAGAAATAACAGTGTGCAGTGGTCAGATGGGTGAGTGCTGTGTAAGGGTTAGGAACAGGTATGGGAGGGGTCACTGTGACGTCATTAACGGCCCTAAGATCGTGTACCATCCGGTACACAGAGGTGCCAGTTTTTGGAACAGGCAAAATAGGTGTGTTCCATTTAGAGTTGGAGGGTTCCAATACTCCAGATTGTTTAAGGCCTGAGATGGTATCTGTAATGCCATCTATGGCTTGTTGTTTTTGTGGGTATTGTCTGACATGTACCACACTACTGGTGTCAATTTTGACAGAGACAGGGGACGCATTGACAGCAAGACCAACATCTGTGGGACCTTGAGACCAAACGGTCAGTGGGAGGGTGTTTAACATGTCAGCAGCTTCAGGATGGTCTGTTCGTTCTTGCCCATGCTCTCGAGCGACCTGAAGATGTTGTAGAACCCCGAGGTCAGCAGTCTGAGAGCAGGAGATACGAAACATATCAACTGAGTCAGAATGTTGTAAGTGTGGTATTTGGGTGTCTACCCAATCAGTGGCAGATACTCCCTGTTTTGTCATTGGACCCAAGTCCTTGGCTTGGTAGGCGGGACAAAGAGCAAGAGAACAATGTGGGACTGCCGTAGCGTCCATTTTATACCATTTTTTCTGTTGAGGAGTGAAATCGACATGGGCGGACACACCCTGAGCTCCAGCATAGATGTGAGTGTAGGCCAAAGGCCACTCTTTCCCTGCTATGGTGTCAAAACCTTCTTGGTAACTTTCATCAGATTGGCGATCATAATATAAGGTGACATGTGGCGGATCAGGTGGTGGTACATACGGACGCAGCTCGGTCAGCCAGGGCTTCCACTGATAGAAGAGCAGGAGCAGCCCTTGTCCTTCACTTGTTTCCGGGAGGAGGCGTGTCCAGTAGATGTCCGCCATTTGTGGTACCTCAGGTTGAGGCATGAGCACAAACATGGAGGAGCCTTTATAGTGGTGTCGCAGCTTGGTGATAGTGCCGTCAGGTAACACCAGGAAGGTTCCTTCTGTGCGATATTGGATGTCAGGGTACAGTTTGTAAAGCAGATCATTACCGAGCAGGCAAGGTGTGTGATGATCAACCACGAAGGGATGCTTTAGCGAGTGTCCAGCAATCTGAACCGGAAGTGGTTTGGTGACAGGTAACATCCTTGTGACCCCAGCAAAGCCTTCAACCTTTAAAAAGGAAGCACACAGTTTCTTTGGAACTACTGCATTCAAAAGTGAATGTGTAGCGCCAGTGTCAATCATGAACTGATAACATTGTCCATTGACAACTATGTCCAGCAGGGGGCCTGTCTGTATTTCCTGCTGTGGCTCCTGCTGTGGGCAGCTTCAGAAGACCCCCCCTTGGTCCACGTCGTCACCCAGGAAGTAGGCGGAGGCGCCAGGCGCTAAGGCGGACCTGGGGGCGTGGTATTGTTGCTGTTGTTGTGGCTGCTGTTGGGAGGAGCTCTGCTGTGGGTGCCCTCTGCCACGACCTCGTGTTCGTCTGCCGGCACGACGGAACCATTCCTGTTCGGAAATACTCGGACAGTCTCGGCTCCAGTGACCAGGCTGGTCACAGTTGAAACAGTTTCTTCCCCGGATTGACTTTGAAACGCCGCGTCCACCACCTGAGCCTGAGGGTCTGGTTTCAAGTTTATTGAGGATTCTTTCCTCCATCTTTTGTAGTTCAAAAGCAAGTTCACCCGTTGCCGAATACACTTTAGCAGATTTGTGACCTTTAGGGTCTTTAGACATTTTTGCTACATCAATTTGTAAATTAAGGAGTTGTTTCCTTACTGCTCTGTCCTCAGCCTTATCATTTTCACCTTGCTTAGTCCAATTCTGCATGTGGTGGATAAGGTGCCTCTCCCAGGTAGCACCGTCAGCTCCTGGTATATCAGGATTAGCATCCATCCTTTTTTTCACCACAGTTGGCATTGCGTCAAGTACGGCTCGTCTAAAAAACTGTCGGTGTTCCCCTTCTTTACTGGGGTGCACACCTGTAGCACGTGACCATTGCTCTTTAGCTTGACTTATGAATACATAAGGTGACTCACCATCTTTCCACTGATAAGTGGGTGTGGCATTTTGACACGGAAGAGGAAAGAGACTGCGCATAGCAGTAGCTATGTCGTGAATGTATGGTGTTATTGGCAGGGTCTGAGGTTCAGCCATTAATCCTGCTTGTTGTTCCATGTTTTGGCCATCTTGCGTGGAAACACAACAATACAAAATGCCCCTAAAGTCTCCTACTGAGAGTGTGTATCCTGCTGTTAGTTTGTCTAACGTATTAAGCCAAAGACTCCCACCTTCAGACACAGGTGGGAGTTTGTCAACGATGGCCTGTATGTCTGCAACAGCAAAAGGCTTATATTGGAATCTGCCGCTATTATCAGGAAAAAGTGGATATGCGTGTCCCTCCAGCTTTTTTTTTTAAGCGTGTGTTGTATGCATGTGGTTCATGTGGGTGTTGGTCAATGTAGCCTTCCATTGAGCCATTAACAGTTACAGGAGACCACAAAGTCTGGCTCTGTTGTGTGTTGTATGCATGTGGTTCATGTGGGTGTTGGTCAATGTAGCCTTCCATTGAGCCATTAACAGTTACAGGAGACCACAAAGTCTGGCTCTGTTGTGTGTTGTATGCATGTGGTTCATGTGGGTGTTGGTCAATGTAGCCTTCCATTGAGCCATTAACAGTTACAGGAGACCACAAAGTCTGGCTCTGTTGTGTGTTGTTCGAGAATGTCTGATGTGCACGTGAGAGACTGTCATCTACTGGGGGAGGGCATTTGTTTATGGCAACAAAATGGTCTGGCGTGTAAAGTGAGGAGTTCTGCATTGACTCATGCATTATCTGCTGTCTAGTAAGATTAGGCATATTCGGGAGGTTTTCCGCTGGGTGGCTGTTATTTTGGGGCTTAGGCACCAGAGGTGATTTACACTCAGGAGACAGCATTAGTTTTGGAGGAGGGTTCAATCTTAGAGAGGCTGTGTGAGCACCGCCCTCATTTGTCACAGGAGTAGGGGGTGGACCAGAGAGCTTTGTTTCTGTTTCGACCACCAGGGCTCCTCCTGTGACTGTCAAAAGTGGGTATAAAGACGCCTCCGGCTTTACGTCATAGGGCGGTGGCTTAGTCAAAGTCTGGGCGGGTCGTTTGAATTGTCTTACGCATGCGCGGCAGGCAAAAGACCAGTCAATCCATTTTTTCATGTTTATCTCAATTGTTTTCATTTCTTTAGCAGCTTTTCTTTTTTCCATGTAACTCCCGCTTACTCGAATTCCCTCTAGCTTCCTTTTCTCATTCGTCAAACGCTTATATTCTCGAGCACATAAGTTCTGTAAGCCTTCTTTTAACCCGTTAGGTTCCTCGCCCTGTGCTCGAGTCATCTCCTTAACTACTTTACTTCGTTCCTTTTTGTCTCTCCCCGCGGACTCCATTGTTACCAAAAGCACATTCAATTGATCATTGAACGATAACCATTCATCACATTTTCCCCAGCCGTCATCACATTCTTGTCTGTCACACTCCTTGGCCATTTTCACCAGCGCACACACACACACAAGCACGTGTAAGCACTCACGCACACACAAGCAAGTGCCTACAGCCCTACGCACACACACACACACACACACGTAAGCACTCTCTCTGCGTTTCACTTTACCATAAAACTTCCAGTTACTTTTTTATTTTATTTTTTATTTTACCTGACGTTTGAGTTCACAACTTTTCGAGTATTGTAAACTCCCTCTTAACCCTTTCAAGGAACGTTCTCTTTTTTTTTCTTTTTAAACTCTACTTGCTAATTTTATTGTCGACAACCGTCCATTCAATTGATCATTACACAGTAATGATTCATCACATTCCTCCCCGACCGCCATCACATTCCTGTCTGTCACACTCAGTGGCCATTGTGTCTATTTTTTTCAGAAGGGCCTCGAACCCCTGAAGGCCTTTAACCCACAAACCATACGGCGGCCTTTAACCCCGTAATTTTTCGTACAATACGCAGCTAGAGCCTCTAACTCTAACCCGTGCAATTTATCGTGCAATATGCAGGCCTCTAACCTCCATATCATACGAGGGCCTTTAACCCGTTACTCTTTTAGGCGGCGACCAACTACCCAGGGTGAGCCACACCCAACTATTAGTTCACTCGTCAATGAAACTGCCCGTCACGGTAATCGAGACACAATGGCGTGAGTTGACCACCTATTTACAATTTTAATGCAATGGCAGGCTCGGCAAAAATGCAATCAATCTATCAAAATCACCATTCTGTGTCTGCGGTACAAAGCAGTGTTTAACTTACAGACTTCTGGGCAGACTCCTAATGCAGATTTTATCTAAAAAGAAAGGTTCTGCTTACCTTGAATTATGTTTTGGCCATGTGAGTCTGTCCAGAAGATTGCAAGAGAAGGTCCAATTGTCAGCGTGTCATCTCGGACGAAGCCCCCAAATTGTTGCGTTTGACTAGATGTTCCTCCAAGTGGGATGTAAAACGCTGGTCAGTCCCAAGTTACTTAGATGACACAAACTGATCTCGAATATACACCAATCACAGAATAGGTATTTTCTAATTTTATTGTCAAATATTTGAGAATAGAGACCAGCCTCGAACAACACATCCAAATGCGTAGCCCAAGTTGATCTGGCCTTCCACAGGCCAAAAGCAACTCTTTTCACACAAAGAAAGCCCGCCTTTCCCCTCCCCCCAACACTGATAAGAAGAGAGACTTGGGGGTTGTGTTCACATTCCTGATGGTTTACGACCCTATCTAACCAGGCAATCTGAAGACAAAGAGAAACTAGTATACAGAGTAAAATTAAGGAAAGAAATGAGCTGATTCAAACATGATTATGAATAAAGAAATAGCTCTTAAACATATGCATTATCTACAATACATACATATCTACACATATACATACAAACATATATATATATACATATCTACACATATACATACAAACATATATATACATACATATCTACACATATACATACAAACATATATATATATATATATACATATCTACACATATACATACAAACATACATATACATACATATCTACACATATACATACAAACATATATATACATACATATCTACACATATACATACAAACATATATATATATACATATCTACACATATACATACAAACATAACTATACATATATACACATATACATACAAATATATATATATACACATATATATACCTTAGGTCAGGAAAAAAACAGGGGCTATTTTTATAAAAATCACCTGAAGAGCAGAGAAACCTGCAAAACAGGCTTGTAGGGATGAAATAGCCTCAGTGTTTTTTCCTGACCTAACGTATATTCCGCTCTAGTCCGAGTATTGAGCACTGTATAACGGATAAACCACAGAAACCTAGACTATATACAGTTACCCTATGTGTATATGTATATGTGTTTGTATATATATATATATACACACACACACATATACATACAAACATATATATATACATATACAGTATATGTGTTTGTATATACTGTATATATATATATATATATATATATACACACACACACACACACACACACACACATATACATACAAATATAAATATACATATATACACATATACATACAAACATATATATAAACATATATATACCTTAGGTCATGAAAAAACACAGAGGCTATTTTTATAAAATCTCCTGATATATATATACACACACATATACATATATATACATATATATATATATATATATATATATATATATATATATATATATATATATATATATATATATATATATATATATATATATATATATATATATATATATATATATATATATATATATATATATACACACACACACACACATATATATGTGTATATAGTCAGGAAACAACACAGAGGCTATTTTTAAAATATCCCCTGAAGAGCAGAGAAACCTGCGAAACAGGCTTGTAGGGATGAAATAGCCTCTGTGTTTTTCCTGACCTAACGTATATTCCGCTCTAGCCCGGTATTGAGCACTGTATAACGGATAAACCACAGAAACCTAGACTATACACACATATATATACACTACCGTTCAAAAGTTTGGGGTCACATTGAAATGTCCTTATTTTTGAAGGAAAAGCACTGTACTTTTTAATGAAGATAACTTTAAACTAGTCTTAACTTGAAAGAAATACACTCTATACATTGCTAATGTGGTAAATGACTATTCTAGCTGCAAATGTCTGGTTTTTGGTGCAATATCTACATAGGTGTATAGAGGCCCATTTCCAGCAACTATCACTCCAGTGTTCTAATGGTACAATGTGTTTGCTCATTGGCTCAGAAGGCTAATTGATGATTAGAAAACCCTTGTGCAATCATGTTCACACATCTGAAAACACTTTAGCTCGTTACAGAAGCTACAAAACTGACCTTCCTTTGAGCAGATTGAGTTTCTGGAGCATCACATTTGTGGGGTCAATTAAACGCTCAAAATGGCCAGAAAAAGAGAACTTTCATCTGAAACTCGACAGTCTATTCTTGTTCTTAGAAATGAAGGCTATTCCACTAAATTGTT
>NC_084753.1:40492781-40505281 GCF_033978785.1 Entelurus aequoreus
ACAGTCTGTTTCCACCAGTCTGTGTTGTAGATGAAGAGATGGTGTCATCAAGCAAACATTTCCCCAACATCCACACATGTTTTGGTGTTGTTTGCCACCCGTTTAGGCGACTCAAGCAGCCGTTTTATCTATTGTTCTGACATTGCTTCAAGCAACCTTAGAACCACCACATTCCACATGATCCAGTCCTCCTGTCCAAACTTGGGGGCCACATTAGGCAAAAAAAAAATTGTCCGGGGGGCCAAATGACGACTGCGTGTAAAGTAACATATACATATAAATATATACAGTATGTGTACATATAACAGTGTTTCCCACACATTCATTTATTTGTGGCGGCCCGCCACGAAAGAATTACGTTCGCCACAAATAAAATAAATAAATAAAATAATCTTTTTTTTTTTTGTCCTGTCCAGCTTGTCAGGCAAATCATATAGTTGCCTTATTTGTATTTGACCACTACTGTTTTCTGTTTATTTGTTACTGACTGTGGCAGGACACCTCTGCCTCTGTTTCACTTTATGTTGCTGGTAAATAATATGGTTGTAGTAGTAGGGTAAAGTTAAATTATTTAGTATGCACTAATTAAAGGGGCAGAGCTTTAAGAGACATTTTAGCTTTTATATTTTATAAGATATATTTTTTGTAAGAACCACAATAAATAAATATATTTCAGTGAATAACTTATTGTTCAAATTTGTATATAAATATGTACATAAAGTGTTGTAATTATATTGTAAAATGGATGGATGGATGGACGTTTAAAAAAAAACTGTTATTATTAATTAGTAAGTGTACATTTTTTGAGTCTTTTTAGAGAAAATCATATCATTGTAGTACATTCTGCAAATCACTCGATGATGTCATGGTGACCACGCCCATAGCCACGCCCCCACCGCCGCAGATATCTTGGCCGTTTATGGGAAACACTGTATAATATTAATATAATGGATATATAATTATTATAATTGTATATTAAAGTATGTCACTACTACTATGTTCACTTCCATGACGACCTCCTTAAAGTTTTGTAATCAATGGGAAATATCAAGCAGCCAAACATGGATACGTTTGGAGAGTGTTTAGCATTTTTCCCATCATGCATTGTCGTGGCTTTAAATGGGTGCAAGTTTGAATTATGTATAGTGATTGGACATGTTTTATAATACCCACAAAGTTCAGTGAGCAGGTCGTGTTAAGTGTGACCATGTGTGTTGACCTTTTGTGTTGGTTGAATTTATTTTTTTTGCCCCATGACTAGGGAAGGTTGTTTGGATTGGGTCATATAATCAGATGCGTCCGGGAATCCAAAGTCTTTGGGTTCCGGGGGGAGTATTGTTGCAAAGCTGAAACTTAAAGGAATTGACGGAAAGGCACCACCAGGAGTGGAGCCTGCGGCTTAAATTGACTCAACACGGGGTACCTTACCTGGCCCGGACACGGAAAGGATTGACAGATTGATGGTGTTCACATCAATGTACAATTCATGTTCATTGACCTGTTTTACTAAGTTTCCGCAAAATGGCGATAAAATCGCAACAATCCGATTATCAGTTGTCTAAAATAATTCGGAAACACCCCACGCACCAGAGTCCTTATTAAACTGGTGACTGGTTTGGACATCCCTGGTCTAATGGGTCTCTTCTGTCCCAGCAATTGGCAGCAATGGAGGGCCTGGTGACTCGCTCAGGTGGCACAGAGAGACCTTTTGTACTGTCCCGCGCATTCTTCGCCGGGTCCCAGAGACTAGGTACAGTAGGTTGTCTAAAGACTTCTATTCCAGTCCACGGTGGAACCAAGAAGTAAAGCGCTTGGCTTGTAGGAGCGGTGTGGAGCGGCGATAACCTCGCCACCTGGGGTTACCTGAAGATCTCAATCCCCATGTGTCTGTCCACATGTGTCGCAGGGCTCTCCTTTTGTGGAGGTGAGGCTTACCAATACGTCCCAATGACTAAATCCCTCCAAACTTTATTACAGAATTGGCTTCTCTGTCTTTCAGCCGACGTCGGCGGGTTTATCCCTGAACCGGATTTGGAGTTGCTGATCCGGTGGTACCAGACTGCCAGCCTGCAGCCGTTTTTCCGAGGTCACTCATCGATGAACACAAGACGCAGGGAGCCCTGGTTGTTTGAGGAGACTGCGACCAACGCCATACGACGTGTTATTGAAGACAGGTGCTGTATCCAAAGGACAGGTGGCGCTAGATCGCCATCATGATGAGTGTGATGGAGGCGCTTGGATCACATTCACTCCGCTGAACCATGCAGTCTTTGTTCTCAGGTACCGTTTGCTGCCTTATTGGTACACGCTCTTCTACCGGGCACATATCGATGGCCTTCCTGTGCTCAGGTCAGTTCTGCCGCTAGTCACTGACAGTGACATCAAGTTACGAGTATTGAGGTACCAACTGGCGGTCCCGGGCCAGCTGGGAAACATAATTGCCCCAAACGTGTCCTAGGTCTTCTACGTGGCCTCCTACCGGTAGGACGTGCCCTTAACATCTCCTCAGGGAGACATTCAGGTGGCATCCTGACCAGATGCCCGAACCACCTCATCTGGCTCCTCTCCATGTGGAGGAGCAGCGGCTTTACTTTGAGCTCCTCCCGAATGACAGATCTTCTCACCCTATCTCTAAGGGAGAGCCCCGCCACTCCCGCTTGTCCCCGTGATCTTTACCTTTCAGATCTTCTCACCCTATCTCTAAGGGAGAGCCCCGCCACTCCCGCTTGTCCCCGTGATCTTTACCTTTCAGATCTTCTCACCCTATCTCTAAGGGAGAGTCCCGCCACTCCCGCTTGTCCCCGTGATCTTTACCTTTCAGATCTTCTCACCCTATCTCTAAGGGAGAGCCCCGCCACTCCCGCTTGTCCCCGTGATCTTTACCTTTCAGATCTTCTCACCCTATCTCTAAGGGAGAGCCCCGCCACTCCCGCTTGTACCCGTGATCTTTACCTTTCAGATCTTCTCACCCTATCTCTAAGGGAGAGCCCCGCCACTCCCGCTTGTCCCCGTGATCTTTACCTTTCAGATCTTCTCACCCTATCTCTAAGGGAGAGCCCCGCCACTCCCGCTTGTACCCGTGATCTTTACCTTTCAGATCTTCTCACCCTATCTCTAAGGGAGAGCCCCGCCACTCCCGCTTGTACCCGTGATCTTTACCTTTCAGATCTTCTCACCCTATCTCTAAGGGAGAGCCCCGCCACTCCCGCTTGTACCCGTGATCTTTACCTTTCAGATCTTCTCACCCTATCTCTAAGGGAGAGCCCCGCCACTCCCGCTTGTACCCGTGATCTTTACCTTTCAGATCTTCTCACCCTATCTCTAAGGGAGAGCCCCGCCACTCCCGCTTGTCCCCGTGATCTTTACCTTTCAGATCTTCTCACCCTATCTCTAAGGGAGAGCCCCGCCACTCCCGCTTGTCCCCGTGATCTTTACCTTTCAGATCTTCTCACCCTATCTCTAAGGGAGAGCCCCGCTACTCCCGCTTGTCCCCGTGATCTTTACCTTTCAGATCTTCTCACCCTATCTCTAAGGGAGAGCCCCGCCACTCCCGCTTGTCCCAGTGATCTTTACCTTTCGGTCATAACCCAAAGCTCATGACCATAGGTGAGGATGGGAACGTAGATCGACCGGTAAATTGAGAGTTTTGCCTACCGGCTCAGCTCCTTCTTCACCACGACGGATCAATGCAGGGTCCGCATCACTGCAGACGCCGCACCGATCCGCCTGTCGATCTCACGATTCACTCTTCCCTCACTCGTGAACCCGACCCCGAGGTACTTGAACTTTTCCACTTGGGGCAAGAGCTCCTAAGCTAAATATGGTAAAAATTGTACATATTACATATTGTTATGAAGGTGTCTGTTACTACATTATATATATACTTGCAGTGTGTATATTGTACATATTACATATTGTTATGGAGGTGTCTGTTACTACATTATATATATACTTGCAGTGTGTATATTGTACATATTACATATTGTTATGAAGGTGTCTGTTACTACATTATATATATACTTGCAGTGTGTATATTGTACATATTGTTATGAAGGTGTCTGTTTCTACATTATATATATACTTGCAGTGTGTATATTGTACATATTGTTATGAAGGTGTCTGTTTCTACATTATATATATACTTGCAGTGTGTATATTGTACATATTACATATTGTTATGAAGGTGTCTGTTACTACATTATATATATACTTGCAGTGTGTATATTGTACATATTGTTATGAAGGTGTCTGTTTCTACATTATATATATACTTGCAGTGTGTATGTTGTACATATTACATATTGTTATGAAGGTGTCTGTTACTACATTATATATATAATTGCAGTGTGTATATTGTACATATTACATATTGTTATGAAGGTGTCTGTTACTACATTATATATATACTTGCAGTGTGTATATTGTACATATTACATATTGTTATGAAGGTGTCTGTTTCTACATTATATATATACTTGCAGTGTGTATATTGTACATATTACATATTGTTATGAAGGTGTCTGTTACTACATTATAGATATACTTGCAGTGTGTATATTGTACATATTACATATTGTTATGAAGGTGTCTGTTACTACATTATATATAAACTTGCAGTGTGTATATAAAACATATTACATATTGTTATGAAGGTGTCTGTTACTACATTATATATATACTTG
Organism: Entelurus aequoreus; assembly: GCF_033978785.1. Lineage (NCBI taxonomy): Eukaryota > Metazoa > Chordata > Actinopteri > Syngnathiformes > Syngnathidae > Entelurus > Entelurus aequoreus. The sequence continues at coordinate 40,497,464 of NC_084753.1, forward strand.
CAGTGTGTATATTGTACATATTACATATTGTTATGAAGGTGTCTGTTACTACATTATAGATATACTTGCAGTGTGTATATTGTACATATTACATATTGTTATGAAGGTGTCTGTTACATTATATATAAACTTGCAGTGTGTATATAAAACATATTACATATTGTTATGAAGGTGTCTGTTACTACATTATATATATACTTGCAGTGTGTATATTGTACATATTACATATTGTTATGAAGGTGTCTGTTACTACATTATATATATACTTGCAGTGTGTATATTGTACATATTACATATTGTTATGAAGGTGTCTATTACTACATTACATATATACTTGCAGTGTGTATATTGTACATATTACATATTGTTATGAAGGTGTCTTACTACATAATATATATACTTGCAGTGTGTATATTGTACATATTACATATTGTTATGAAGGTGTCTGTTACTACATTATATATATACTTGCAGTGTGTATATTGTACATATTACATATTGTTATGAAGGTGTCTGTTACTACATTATATATATACTTGCAGTGTGTATATTGTACATATTACATATTGTTATGAAGGTGTCTGTTACTACATTATATATATACTTGCAGTGTGTATATTGTACATATTACATATTGTTATGAAGGTGTCTGTTACTACATTATATATATACTTGCAGTGTGTATATTGTACATATTGTTATGAAGGTGTCTGTTACTACATTATATATATACTTGCAGTGTGTATATTGTACATATTACATATTGTTATGAAGGTGTCTGTTACTACATTATATATAAACTTGCAGTGTGTATATAAAACATATTACATATTGTTATGAAGGTGTCTGTTACTCCATTATATATATACTTGCAGTGTGTATAATGTACATATTACATATTGTTATGAATGTGTCTGTTACTACATTATATATATACTTGCAGTGTGTATATTGTACATATTACATATTGTTATGAAGGTGTCTTATTACATAATATATATACTTGCAGTGTGTATATTGTACATATTACATATTGTTATGAAGGTGTCTGTTACTACATTATATATATACTTGCAGTGCGTATATTGTACATATTACATATTGTTATGAAGGTGTCTTACTACATTATATATATACTTGCAGTGTGTATATTGTACATATTACATATTGTTATGAAGGTGTCTGTTACTACATTATACATATACTTGCAGTGTGTATATTGTACATATTACATATTGTTATGAAGGTGTCTGTTACTACATTATATATATACTTGCAGTGTGTATATTGTACATATTACATATTGTTATGAAGGTGTCTATTACTACATTATATATATACTTGCAGTGTGTATATTGTACATATTACATATTGTTATGAAGGTGTCTGTTACTACATTATATATATACTTGCAGTGTGTATATTGTACATATTACATATTGTTATGAAGGTGTCTGTTACTACATTATATATATACTTGCAGTGTGTATATTGTACATATTACATATTGTTATGAAGGTGTCTGTTACTACATTATATATATACTTGCAGTGTGTATATTGTACATATTGTTATGAAGGTGGCTGTTACTACATTATATATATACTTGCAGTGTGTATATTGTACATATTACATATTGTTATGAAGTTGTCTGTTACTACATTATATATATACTTGCAGTGTGTATATTGTACATATTACATATTGTTATGAAGGTGTCTGTTACTACATTATATATATACTTGCAGTGTGTATATTGTACATATTGTTATGAAGGTGTCTGTTACTACATTTTTTATATACTTGCAGTGTGTATATAAAACATATTACATATTGTTATGAAGGTGTCTGTTACTACATTATATATATACTTGCAGTGTGTATATTGTACATATTACATATTGTTATGAAGGTGTCTCTTACTACATTATATATATACTTGCAGTGTGTATATTGTACATATTACATATTGTTATGAAGGTGTCTGTTACTACATTATATATATATTTGCAGTGTGTATATTGTACATATTACATATTGTTATGAAGGTGTCTGTTACTACATTATATATATACTTGCAGTGTGTATATTGTACATATTACATATTGTTATGAAGGTGTCTCTTACTACATTATATATATACTTGCAGTGTGTATATTGTACATATTACATATTGTTATGAAGGTGTCTGTTACTACATAATATATATACTTGCAGTGTGAATATTGTACATATTACATATTGTTATGAAGGTGTCTGTTACTACATTATATATATATACTTGCAGTGTGTATATTGTACATATTACATATTGTTATGCAGGTGTCTGTTACTACATTATATATATATATATACTTGCAGTGTGTATATTGTACATATTACATATTGTTATGAAGGTGTCTGTTACTACATTATATATATACTTGCAGTGTGTATATTGTACATATTACATATTGTTATGAAGGTGTCTGTTACTACATTATACATATACTTGCAGTGTGTATATTGTACATATTACATATTGTTATGAAGGTGTCTTACTACATAATATATATACTTGCAGTGTGTATATAAAACATATTACATATTGTTATGAAGGTGTCTGTTACTACATTATATATATACTTGCAGTGTGTATATTGTACATATTACATATTGTTATGAAGGTGTCTGTTACTACATTATATATATACTTGCAGTGTGTATATTGTACATATTACATATTGTTATGAAGGTGTCTATTACTACATTATATATATACTTGCAGTGTGTATATTGTACTTATTACATATTGTTATGAAGGTGTCTTACTACATAATATATATACTTGCAGTGTGTATATTGTACATATTACATATTGTTATGAAGGTGTCTGTTACTACATTATATATATACTTGCAGTGTGTATATTGTACATATTACATATTGTTATGAAGGTGTCTGTTACTACATTATATATATACTTGCAGTGTGTATATTGTACATATTACATATTGTTATGAAGGTGTCTGTTACTACATTATATATATACTTGCAGTGTGTATATAAAACATATTACATATTGTTATGAAGGTTTCTGTTACTACATTATATATATACTTGCAGTGTGTATATTGTACATATTACATATTGTTATGAAGGTGTCTGTTACTACATTATATATATACTTGCAGTGTGTATATTGTACACAATACATATTGTTATGAAGGTGTCTGTTACTACATTATATATATACTTGTAGTGTGTATATTGTACATATTACATATTGTTATGAAGGTGTCTGTTACTACATTATATATATTACTACATTACTTGCAGTGTATATATTGTATTGTCCATATTGTTATGGAAGTGTCTGTTTCAACATTATATATATACTTGTAGTGTGTATATTGTACATATTACATGTTGTTATGAAGGTGTCTATTACTACATTATATATATACTTGTAGTGTGTATATTGTACATATTACATGTTGTTATGAAGGTGTCTATTACTACATTATATATATACTTGCAGTGTGTATATTGTACATATTACATATTGTTATGAAGGTGTCTGTTACTACATTATATATATACTTGCAGTGTGTATATTGTACATATTACATATTGTTATGAAGGTGTCTGTTGCTACATTATATATATACTTGCAGTGTGTACATTGTACATATTGTTATGAAGGTGTCTGTTTCTACATTATATATATACTTGCAGTGCGTATATAAAACGTTGATGGAGGGTTTTGATTAGCATTAGCAATTTTACATGCCGATTTCAACACCTCCAAACTCGGCCATCACAACTACAACTCCAAGCAAACAGCTGGTGTGTAATAAGTACAACACTTACAGTAGCGACTCGCACCTTCCACTTAATAACCAAGACTACTTCCTGAATCCTGACTACGGCAAGTCACCTAGGACAAAACAAGATATAACAACTGGACAGCTCAGTGTCAAATGCTAAATAAAAAACATCAAACTAGCACTGTGAATAGTTTGGTTGAAATGTGCAAGGTCGCCATCCCGAGTGACATCAACGTAAAAAACTGAACCCAAGTGACATCTTTGCAGACCTTTATGGCTGGAGTTCCCGAAGGAGCCTAGCATCTTCAGCGTGGACCACCAGTACATGCTTGGTGACCAACACACTTTCATTTTAGCCCACTAGTACTACTAGAGTACAAAGTACTTTTTCTGAACGTGTTGACTTACTCACAGGGGATGCACTGATGGCGTGTCCCGTCACGGAAGCCGCCGTTAGGGAGATTCCAGTCATCCTTCCCGGGGCAGAGCAGGTAAATATTCAAGACTCAATATTGATTTTTTTTTTTTCTCGCTCGTTAAGACAAATTCCTTTGTGTGTTTTTGTTTATTTTTAGGTTTGGTATGACGTTGAATCTGCAGAAGCACTGCAAGGAGGCAAGACAATAAGTGTTCCAGTAACTTTGGACACTGTAAGTCTTTTATACGGATATTCTTACAAGTGTCACCTCAGACCTAAGTATTCATTAAGTACCACCATAATGACAACATTAAAATACAGTAGTGTAGTAGACCTAAGTATTCATTAAGTACCACCATAATGACAACATTAAAATACAGTAGTGTAGTAGACCTAAGTATTCATTAAGTACCACCATAATGACAACATTAAAATACAGTAGTGTAGTAGACCTAAGTATTCATTAAGTACCACCATAATGACAACATTAAAATACAGTAGTGTAGTAGACCTAAGTATTCATTAAGTACCACCATAATGACAACATTAAAATACAGTAGCGTAGTAGACCTAAGTATTCATTAAGTACCACTATAATGATCAAGGTTAAAATACAGTAGCGTAGTGGACCTAAGTATGCATTAAGTACCACCATAAGGACCAACATTAGATTAATAATACATTTTTACAGTTTGTCCCTCATAATTTTGACAAAATAATAGGTGTGTAAATGACACAATATGTTACTGCATACGTCAGCAGACTAATTAGGAGTTTTTGTGTTTGTTTACTTACGACTAAAAGACAAGTTGTCTAGTATGTTCACTATTTTATTTAAGGACTAAATTGCAATAAGAAACATATGTTTAATGTACCATAAGATTTTTTGTTAAAGTAAAGCCAAAACTGCCATTTGCTGTGGTCCCCTTTATTTAGAAAAGTATCGAAATACACTTTGGTACCGGTACCAAAATATTGGTATCGGCACAACCCTACTATCATTATACCGCATTGACTCAAGATAAGATGCAAAGAGTCAACACTGCCGACTAGCGGCCAGAATAAAGAACTGCGTGGGGAAGAAGTTCAATAAAAGCACATTTACAGTATTACACATACCTGAAAATTAAGTAAAAAAACCACATAAAGTCCTTCTCTGTGACTCCTTGTAGCGCTCTGCTGCCTACACATGAAAGAAAGAAAAACAATACGTTTTACCAACAGGAAGTAGTGGTCACGTGACAGGAAAGAAAGAAAACATACGTTTTACCAACAGGAAGTAGTGGTCACGTGACATGAAAGAAAGAAAACATACGTTTTACCAACAGGAAGTAGTGGTCACGTGACATGAAAGAAAGAAAACATACGTTTTACCAGCAGGAAGTAGTGGTCACGTGACATGAAAAAAAGAAAACAATAATTTTAACCCATAGGACTGTTTGTAAATGTTGCAATTTACAAATAAAGGTTTATAAAATAAAATAAATAAATAAATAAATAAAAGGACGTGGTTGTCACGTGACATGAAAGAGGACCGCTTCAAACAAATCGCGCCAAAACTGTCACTCAAACTAACAGAACGCTTGTAGCGCTCAAAAAGCGGTTAGAATAACACAAAAACACTTGATATCTTAAGGGTACATAAAAAGCAAACAATATACGGCACGAATTACAAAAATAAACCGTGCGTTTTTCGTTAGAATACGACACACATCACGACACCAATTTGGACACAACTCACCCCGGCGTCCCAAGCAGGAAGTGAGGCGGAAGGGGAGGAGCTACGGGGAGGAGCTACGGAAGCCTGACGGCGTGCCATGGCAGGAAGGAGTCAAAATAAAATAACAGTCAATCACATACAATGAAGAACTCATTTGCGATAAAATTCACACAAACACAATACGTCAATAACAAAATAAAAACATTCCGACATATTAATAAAGTGCATTTTTAACTGCGTTACACATGCTTTTGATGTTTGATGAACTGCAGTAATAGTGGTGTACTGTTCCAATGTGGTCCTCAGTTCCAATTGTCTCTACCCACCCTGTGATGACATGACAACATATGACCCCAACATAGCCAAAGAACAATCAAAACACAACTGTGGAGTTACAAGAAATTATTTGAATTCCCAGTTTTTTGTGTTTTTTGTTTACAAACCCCGTTCCCATATGAGTTGGGAAATTGTGTTAGATGTAAATATAAACGGAATACAATGATTTGCAAAAACCCATATTCAGTTGAATATGCTCCAAAGACAACATATTTGATGTTCAAACTGATAAACATTTTTTTTTGTGTGCAAATAATCATTAACTTTAGAATTTGATGGCAGCAACATGTGACAAAGAAGTTGGGAAAGGTGGCAATAAATACTGATAAAGTTGAGGAATGCTCATCAAACACTTATTTGGAACATCCCACAGGTGAGCAGGCTAATTGGGAACAGGTGGGTGCCATGATTGGGTATAAAAGTAGATTCCATGAAATGCTCAGTCATTCACAAACAAGGATGGGGCGAGGGTCACCACTTTGTCAACAAATGCGTGAGCAAATTGTTGAACAGTTTAAGAAAAACCTTTCTCAAGCAGCTATTGCAAGGAATTTAGGGATTTCACCATCTACGCTCCGTAATATCATCAAAGGGTTCAGAGAATGTGGAGAAATCACTGCACGTAAGCAGCTAAGCCCGTGACCTTCCATCCCTCAGGCTGTACTGCATCAACAAGCGACATCAGTGTGTAAAGGATATCACCACATGGGCTCAGGAACACTTCAGAAACCCACTGTCAGTAACTACAGTTGGTCGCTACATCTGTGAGTGCAAGTTAAAACTCTCCTATGCAAGGCGAAAACCGTTTATCAACAACACCCGGAAACGTCGTCGGCTTCGCTGGGCCCGAGCTCATCTAAGATGGACTGATACAAAGTGGAAAAGTGTTCTGTGGTCTGAAAAATTAAAATGACGTTTATGAGTTTGAACATGAAATATGTTGTCTTTGTAGCATATTCAACTGAATATGGGTTGAAAAGGATTTGCAAATCATTGTATTCCGTTTATATTTACATCTAACACAATTTCCCAACTCATATGGAAACGGGGTTTGTACTTGTAAGGCATTTCTGAGACTGGATGGCAGAACTGGATTGTTCAGGTTGTCTTAGACTAGTTTGGTCTGAGCAGGTTGAGAGTTCATGCATCAAAGACTAGATAGGACATCTGACTTTTAGGGCACGTTAGCGTAGCTTGAACTGTAGCATGATGGGGACTTGAGGGACACTCAGAGTGGAACCCCCACGTGTGACGGTGCGATTAAGAGCGGACCGTATTTCCTTCACCAGATTCCGGTGTACCAGCGAGGAGGCTCGGTGGTCTGCAGAGCGGCCGCTGTCGGGACTTGTACCGCCGACCTCCAGGAAATGCCCCTGTCCATTACGGTGGCTCTGGACTCTGAGGTGAGCAGGGCTTCAAGAACATACAGCGGGACCTCCATTTACAAACTTAATTGGTTCTTCAACATGGTTCGCTAGAGTGAAGCAGAGTTTCCCGTAAGAAACGATGTGAACATGAATAATTGGTTCCGGCCT
>NC_084753.1:40510281-40537781 GCF_033978785.1 Entelurus aequoreus
CAAATGCAGAGGACGGTGGAACGGATGAATTGGGTTGGAAAATGTGAAAGGAGTCATCGCACGAAATAAAGTTAGAAAAAACAGGAATTCCTGGAAATTTGTTTGAACGTGGAAAAATGGTGGTTGATGAATTGAATGTGTTGAAGGTGGAATGTTTGAATCGGATGAAAAGTGTGGGAATTGTGGAGCTTTAAAAAATGTTTTTCAATGGGAATTTCATGGAAATTTGGGAAAAGCGGGAATTTTTTTTGAAAATGCTAAAACATTTGAATCTTCTAAATGAGTTGGTTGGTGTTGGAATTTTTCAAAACAGTCGAGAAATGTTGAAGTAGTAAAATTTTTAATTGATTAATTTAATTACGGAATTTCGGGAAAACCGGGAATTTTTCCAGTTCGAAAAACAACTTTTTTTTTTGGTCCTGATTAAGAGGAATGTTTTGACGCTGCAACGGTGAAGTGGGTTGAAAAATGTGGGAGGAGTAGTCGCCAGAAAAAAGGGTGAAGAAAGAGTTTGAAAAAAACGGGAATTCTGGGAATTCCTGGAATTTATTTGAACTTGGAGAAATGATAGTTTGAATGTCCAGGATGAGTGGAATATGTTGAAGGTGGAATGGTTTGAATCGGTTGAAAAATGTGGAAATGGCTAAAGTTTGAAAACTGGCCAATTCATTTTGAATGGGGAAAAATGTCCCGGAAAACCTGGAATTCTGGGAAACCTGGGATTTTTTTTAATTTTTCAAGGGAAAGCCCGCGATTCCCGAATAGGCTGAACAGTTTGAAGTTGAAACGGTTTTAATCGGGTGAAAAATGTGGAAGGTAGAGCGCGCCAAAACCTGGAGAAGAAGAAGAACAAGAAGAAGAAAAACCATATGTATGTACGCTTTGGAACATTCACACAATGAGATGTGTTTAAGGGCGTTTCCACCATTAATAAGACATTATTCATGATATGTTATGTACGGTACAGTATGGCCTTGTGCTTAGAGTGTCCGCCCTGGGATCGGTAGGTCGTGAGTTCGAACCCCGGCCGAGTCATACCAAAGACTATAACAATGGGACCCATTGGCACTCAGCATCAAGGGTAATTTCACCACACCTAGTGTGTGTGTGACAATCATTGGTACTTTAACTTTAACTTTAATCAATGTTGGGTTCTTTTTGGCCATTTCCCAACCAACAACCCGAATCCAACGTTGGACATGAACGTTGTCTCAATTTACAAACCCGACTATTTCACCACGCTGTTTCAAAGTCGGTTTTAAAGGAGACGTACGTATCATCAACGTTGTTTCAATGTCTTGTGCCTGCTGCGTCGTTCTTCTTAAAAAAGTGAACATTTGCAAACCGGCCCCTACGTCCAGTCCAGGCGCCAGGTGGGATACATTATGGTCATCTTCAATCCCGATGACTAAGGTTGTTTGGGACTCAAATGAACTTCCGCGTCCATACCTGAAAGCGTTAATGACTTGGGCCGGCGCTCCTCGCGATGACGTCACCTGTGGCGGTTCTTGCTGAGACCGCTGGACGCTGAGCTCCATTGAGAAGCGGTTGAATGCCTTCTGCTGAGGCAGGGCATCCAGCGGACCCTCTTTGCACGTGGCCCCCCTGGCCTTTGTGTCCGCCCACAATGGTGAAGATCATTGTGGGCGCGGGTGCGTGTGCGGTATTCCGCGCACGGGGCGGCCAAAGGTGAATGCATGGGGGGCTGAATCTCCTCTTCCCGAGGGGAGGGGCAGGTCAGCGGGGCAGCCAATCACAGGTCTGCTCCTTGGATTTATGCCAGCGCTCTTTACTTTACAACTTTAGTACGAGCGGCGAGGGCCCTTGAAAAAAAAAAACCCCCAGGAGCCCCAAAAGAGAGCGAGACAAAGGCACGAGATGCCCTACACACCGTCTGGCTTCTTCTGTGACCGGCTGATCCGGGAGCGGGAAAGGAGGGACGGCGAAGGCGCTTTGAACAAGCCGCTGCGCTTCAACGGCCAGGACTTGACCGTCCTCCGGCAGGAATGTCTCCAGAGGAAGAGCCTCTTTGAGGACGACTCCTTCCCCGCCAGCGTGGAGTCGCTGGGCTTCAAGGAGCTGGGCCACAAGTCCAACAAGGTCAAGAACATCGTCTGGAAGAGACCCAAGGTAGGGGGAGGACGGCGGGACCGTGCAGGGATCCGTCCGGGACCTGATTGGTCTTCATTGTTATTACCTTGACTGTGAGGTGGAGATGACGGTCCACACTTGATGGAGTCAAGTCAGGGTGGCACTTTACCACCAGGATGAATGACATCTTAATAACTCCTTCAAAGTTCAAGTTCAATAGAATAGAACAGAAAGTACTTTATTGATCCCTGGGGGGAAATTCAGCACCACAGTTCGCTCACAAAAGAAAATAAACACTTAGGTATTTTTTACATGTGAATAATATAAATACAGTCTATTATACAGCATTATTCACATGTGAATAACATAAATACAGTCTATTATACAGCATTATTCACATGTGAATAACATAAATACAGTCTATTATACAGCACTATTCACATGTGAATAACAAATACAGTCTATTATACAACATTATTCACATGTGAATAACATAAATACAGTCTATTATACAGCATTATTCACGTGAGAATAACATAAATACAGTCTATTATACAACATTATTCACGTGTAAATAACATAAATACAGTCTATTATACAGCATTATTCACGTGTGAATAACATAAATACAGTCTATTATACAGCATTATTCACATGTGAATAACATAAATACAGTCTATTATACAGCATTATTCACATGTGAATAATATAAATACAGTCTATTATACAGCATTACTCACATGTGAATAACATAAATACAGTCTATTATACAGCATGATTCACATGTGAATAACATAAATACAGTCTATTATACAGCATGATTCACATGTGAATAACATAAATACAGTCTATTATACAGCATGATTCACATGTGAATAATATAAATACAGTCTATTATACAACATTATTCACATGTGAATAACATAAACACAGTCTATTATACAGCATTATTCACGTGTGAATAACATAAATACAGTCTATTATACAGAATTATTCACGTGTGAATAATATAAATACAGTCTATTATACAGCATTATTCACATGTGAATAACATAAATACAGTCTATTATACAGAATTATTCACGTGTGAATAATATAAATACAGTCTATTATACAGCATTATTCACATGTGAATAACATAAATACAGTCTATTATACAGCATGATTCACATGTGAATAATATAAATACAGTCTATTATACAACATTATTCACATGTGAATAATATAAATACAGTCTATTATACAGCATTATTCACGTGTGAATAACATAAATATAGTCTATTATACAGAATTATTCACGTGTGAATAATATAAATACAGTCTATTATACAGCATTATTCACATGTGAATAACATAAATACAGTCTATTATACAGCATGATTCACATGTGAATAATATAAATACAGTCTATTATACAACATTATTCACATGTGAATAATATAAATACAGTCTATTATACAGCATTATTCACGTGTGAATAACATAAATATAGTCTATTATACAGAATTATTCACGTGTGAATAATATAAATACAGTCTATTATACAGCATTATTCACATGTGAATAACATAAATACAGTCTATTATACAGCATTATTCACTTGTGAATAATATAAATACATTATACATTTACAGTACATGTACAGTCGAAAGGAACATATGCATTATACAGTACCAATGATTGTCACACACACACTAGGTGTGGTGAAATTACCCTCTGCATTTGACCCATCCCCTTGTTCCACCCCCTGGGAGGTGAGGGGAGCAGAGAGCAGCAGCGGTGGCTGCACCCGGGAATAATATTTGGTGATTTAACCCCCCAATTCCAACCCTTGATGCTGAGTGCCAATGGGTCCTATTGTTATAGTCTTTGCTATGACTCGGCCGGGGTTCGAACTCACGACCTACCGATCCCAGGGCGGACACTCTAAGCACAAGGCCATACTGTACTGTACATAACATATCATGAATAATGTCTTATTAATGGTGGAAACACCCTTAAACACATCTCATTGTGTGAATGTTCCAAAGCGTACATACATATGGTTTTTCTTCTTCTTCTTCTTCTTCTCCAGGTTTTGGCGCGCTCTACCTTCCACATTTTTCACCCGATTAAAACCGTTTCAACTTCAAACTGTTCAGCCTATTCGGGAATCGCTGGCTTTCCCTTGAAAAATTAAAAAAAATCCCAGGTTTCCCAGAATTCCAGGTTTTCCGGGACATTTTTCCCCATTCAAAATGAATTGGCCAGTTTTCAAACTTTAGCCATTTCCACATTTTTCAACCGATTCAAACCATTCCACCTTCAACACATTCCACTCATCCTGGACATTCAAACTATCATTTCTCCAAGTTCAAATAAATTCCAGGAATTCCCAGAATTCCCGTTTTTTTCAAACCCTTTCTTCACCCTTTTTTCTGGCGACTACTCCTCCCACATTTTCCAACCCACTTCAACCGTTGCAGCGTCAAAACATTCCTCTTAATCAGGACCAAAAAAAAAAGTTGTTTTTCGAACTGGAAAAATTCCCGGTTTTCCCGAAATTCCGTAATTGAATTAATCAATTAAAAATGTTACTACTTCAACATTTCTCGACTGTTTTGAAAAATTCCAACACCAACCAACTCATTTAGAAGATTCAAATGTTTTAGCATTTTCAAAAAAAATTCCCGCTTTTCCCAAATTTCCATGAAATTCCCATTGAAAAAATGTTTTTAAAGCTCCACAATTCCCACATTTTTCATCCGATTCAAACCATTCCACCTTCAACACATACAATTCATCAACCACCATTTTTCCACGTTCAACAAATTTCCAGGAATTCCTGTTTTTTTTCTAACCTTATTTCGTGCGATGACTCCTTTCACATTTTCCAACCCAATTCCTCCGTTCCACCGTCAAAACATTCCTCTTAGTCAGGACCAAAAAAATCAAGTTGGTTTAAAGAACTTGGAAAAATTACCGGTTTTCCCGAAATTCTGTAATACCATTTTTCAATTTAAAAAACTGTTACGACTTCGTAATTTCTTGACCGATTTAAACGATTCCAACACCAACCAATTCAGCTTGTTCAGGACATTCGGGAAAATCCCCCGACGAGCAGGGAAACCTGCGAAACAGGCTTGTAGGGATGATATAGCCTCAGTGTTTTTTCCTGACCTACGTATATTCCTCTCTACACCGGTATATATATATATATATATATATATATATATATATATATATATATATATATATATATATATATATATATATATATATATATATATATATATATATACATATACATATATATATATACATATATATATATATATATACACACACAATATTCATATGCATGTATATACATATATATACTTATACATATATATATATATATATACTGTACATACACATATATATATATATATATACAAATACATAAATATATACATATATACATACATATATGTATATATATATATATACATATATGTATGGGGTCCTAATAAAGTGTCACACAGCGCTCCTTGTTGATGTGCGTGATTACAAGATGGATAATTTTCCAGGTCAAGACTGCAAACTGGAGGCGAAAAACAACAACAACACGATAATCTTGTTTGCTTTGTGCAGGAAATTAGTGAGAACCCTCAGTTCATCGTTGGCGGGGCGAGTCGCACCGACATCTGCCAGGGAGATCTTGGTGAGTGACACCAACTTATTTTTGTGGTTACTGTACTTGAAAATACGTGCTCATTTTCTAGTCCAACACATTTGTGGAAAAAAAATAAATATTTATATATATATATATGATATAAAACGAACCCACTAAACATTTTTCCATATATTAGACTATAAGCCGCAGATATGATACGTTGTTGTCATGTCTGTGTGATCATGTTTTGTTTGGTCATGTGCTTTTTTTTTTATTTTGTCAGTTCCTGTTTTTTCACTCCCTGTTTTGTTTCCATGACAACCCATTAGTTTTCACCTGTCCTCATGTCACACACCTGATTCACTTGCACTCACGCACCTGTTGTTAATCATGTCTGTGTTATTTAAGCTTTTCCTTTTCTGTTGGTCGGCCTGGCGACACCACATCCGTGCTCCGCACTCTTGACACGCTGCTTACTCTGTCCAGGTCATAGTTCATGCTGCTCTTTTCTTGCCACGTAAGTTTGTTTGTTTATTCAAGCCACTGTTTTGTACCTCCGTTGTGAGCGCCTTTAGTTTGTTCCTTTTTTTCCATAGTTCTGCCTTTGTGCTAGTTTTGTTTTATTAGCCAAGTTTGTTCCCCGCCTTTTGTTTATACTTTTTATAGTCTATTATTAAATCATGTATTTAACTTCACGCCATGTCCGGTCCAATTCTTATGCATCTCGGGAAAACAAACCACTTCATAGTCCACGTCCTGACAGTATGTCGCCAGCAGCAAAACGTTTTCCCGCAAAGAAGTTGGACGAAGGAACCTGGGAGGTGCTGCGCGCCATGGAAGCCGAATCGCTTCGCTATTCCCCCATGGAGCGCAGGGATCTAATGTGGGGTCCGACCGGCAAACTGGTGCCAATCAACTCCGTTTGGCGCGTCAACCCTGTCCCGGAAGTGCCGCCAAGGACGAAGGACGTCTGGGAAGGCTTATCCGAGCGGACTGGACGCGTCGTACCCGCAAGCTCCTCCCCCTCCGGGCGGAAATATGCTGCAGGCTGCCCAGCTCCCCCAGGACAACATCACGCCACCGTCAGCGGATGACACCAAAGACCAGGATTTTTTTTTTCTGAATTCTTTTTCTTTTGATCCCCCGCCCCCAACGAAAGACTCCATGTCTATGATAAAGCATTATCAAGATATGTTCCTGAAAATCAGATCTTGCCAAACCAAGTCATTCAAGTTTCATGCTCCGCCCCCCCCCCCAAGACTCAAGCCCCGCCCACATCACAAGATATTACTTTTTTTTACGCCCACACAACCGCATGTGGGGGATAAAGAAATATAGTTTGGACAATTTAGCGGGGAGGATTCTGCCCCCCTCCTGACCTCCCTCCACCCACCCCCAAAAACTATTCCAGACCGGAGGGAGCGCGTCTGGTATCCGCCCCTTGAGGGGGGGGGGGGCTAGGGCCGGGAGCTGTGCTGGTGGGGTGGTTCCACCAGTTCTTCGGGCTGCTAAGCCGCAGCCTGCAGCCCGGCCACCACCACGAGCTTTTCGCCATGCCAAGCCGCAACCTCCGGCTAGGCCACCTCCACCTGCACCAAGGCTAGCACCAGCGCCAAGGCTAGCACCAGTACCAAGGCTAGCACCTACGCCATGACTAGCTCCACGCCCTGCTCCAAGGCTAGCAACATACCTAGCCGGACCACGCTAAGTTCCTCCAGAAGCAGCTCCACGCCAAGTGGCGTCAGTCGCAGCTCCACGCCAAGTGCCGCCAGTCGCAGCTCCACGACGCCAAGTGCCGCCAGTCGCAGCTCCACGACGCCAAGTGCCGCCACTTGGCGTCGTGGACTGCTGGGAACACACCATTTCAGTCCTCCGCTTGGGTTGAATGAAAACTACTGAACACAAAACAGTATGGCAATTAAGAGCATAAAAAAACGTAAATTAACCGCACTATTTTACAAGCCGCAGAGTTCAATGTGTGGGAAAAAAGTAGCGGCTTATAGTTCGGGACTTACGGTAGTTATGTACCATGTTTGTCAGATGTTTTTGAGGCAAAATAAAGCATTTTGTAGGCACGAGTGAGCCATTGTTGTTTGTTGTTAAGTGGCAAATTTTGTATTGTGGTATTTTTTTAGGGAAAAGATGCCATTCTTGAGGAATATTACATTTGTATTTTTAAGCACTGACTCCCACCATGTGTTGCGTTTTCCGATAAATAATTCTTCTTGTGGTGGCGGCAAGTTGGCGGGGTGTTTGAATGTGTATGGATGTATGAAGTAAAATCCGGTCAGGATATTTAGGAATATTTTTGGCAAACAGAGCAGCTTTCCCGGCCCTCCATGTGGCCTCTCGGCAGACTGAGGCCTCCCCTGCTTTGTGCTTACTCGTTTGGAAGGGAATCCAGCCAGCAGCACTTCTCATTGTTGAGCCCGTCACTGAAGGGCAGCAAAGGCACAAAAGTGTGGTTGGACACTTTGAAATGTGGTGTGGACAACCAACCGAGAAGTTCGCCTGAAAGGCCGACCTCTGATTCGGCAACCAGAAGGCCACCTGTGCCAAACAAGCTAACATGTTACCCCCTGCATGCAGGTGACTGCTGGCTGCTGGCCGCCATTGCCTGCCTAACCCTCAACGAGAAGCTCCTCTACAGAGTAGTTCCTCCTGAGCAGAGCTTCTCACAGGACTACGCTGGAATCTTCCACTTCCAGGTTGGTGGGACTAAGTCTTAATCTCCTCTCCTTTCATTCACCTTCATCATGTTCATGTTCTCCCTCCAGTTCTGGCGCTATGGCGACTGGGTGGACGTGGTCATCGACGACCGTATCCCGACCTTCAACAACCAGCTGGTTTTCACCAAGTCGGCAGAGAGAAACGAGTTCTGGAGTGCCCTGCTGGAGAAGGCCTACGCCAAGTGAGTCAGCAAATCAAAAAGCCTCTTTTTCCCAACTTGGAGTACGTCAAACTGACTCTGGCGTGGACCCGGTGTATGCACAAGAACCTTTGTTTCTGGTTTCTTACAGTCATGTTAAAGCAGCAGTCCTATTAAAAAAAGATCTTGGAAATTGGCCGTATAGTAGAACTAGTAGATTGAAGTGCAGAACTGAGCCCAACTAAAAGGGAACTTTGCCACTGGAGTTAAAGTCACAGTCGGACATTAAACTCAATCAATCAATCAATCAATCAAAGTTTATTTATATAACCCTTAAATCACAAGTGTCTCAAAGGGCTGCACAAGCCACAACGACATCTTTACCCTTCAGATCCCACATCAGGGCAAGAAAAAACTCAACCCAATGGGAAACAATGAGAAACAAGAATAAGTCCAACTTTTCTCCACAAAACTGAAAAAGTGGCTTAAGGAAAATGAGAAGTGTGAGCACTAGAACCGGGTGTAGTAATGGACAAATGGGGCCAATTATTTTGATCTTAATCTTTTTGTATGTGTTTTTCCCTTTTTTCAACTTTTCTTTAAAAAGCCTAACCAGGGACGAGGGTTGCAAATTAGCCTGTGGCTAGAAGTCTTATGTACTTTGGCATCGGTTACCTACGGGTAGCAACGTTTCATTGTACCGTCCCTGTCGAATAAATAAACTAAAAAAACATATTAAAAAAAAAAAGAACTTGCTTGTTTAAAACCACTGCTCATAGCTCTCCCAATGCGCCCCTTGTACAGGCTTCATGGCTCTTATGAGGCCCTGAAGGGTGGCAACACCACGGAAGCCATGGAAGACTTTACCGGGGGCGTCACCGAGTTCTACGAGCTGAAGGAAGCGCCCAAAGAGCTCTACAAGATCATGAAGAAGGCCTTGGAAAGAGGATCCCTCATGGGCTGCTCTATTGACGTGAGTGTCCCAACTCGAAAACTGTTCACGTTCCTGCTATGAACGCAACCAAACACGCAATTCTGTTGTGTTTCGCAGTCCCTCGTGCCCGCTCGCTTCGAGACTCGGACTGCTACGGGCCTGGTGAAGGGTCACGCCTACTCGGTGACGGCGGTAGAAGAGGTAAACGACTCAAATTGGAGTGAATGAACACACACCGAGAGCAATACTTAGTTGTAATTTGTGCGGCAGTGTCGGCCCTCTCAACAACGAGAGACCAAAGTGCGTCTGGTGCGTCTCAGAAACCCTTGGGGCCAAGTGGAGTGGAACGGACCGTGGAGCGACAAGTGTGTATCCCTGCATTTACACTACATGGTGACCCAAATGTAATTTGTCCCACATGGACCAGGCTCTGGGTAACAAGATCTGTAGTGTAAATTTAGACTTATACTACGTCTTCAGTAATACGGACGCTGTATCGATCCACTGTGGTGAAGAAGGAGCTGAGCCGGAAGGCAAAGCTCTCAATTTACCGGTCGATCTACGTTCCCATCCTCACCTATGGTCTTTAGCTTAGGGTTATGACCGAAAGGACAAGATCACGGGTACAAGCGGCCGAAATTAGTTTCCTCCGCCGGGTGGCGGGGCTCTCCCTTAGAGATAGGGTGAGAAGCTCTGTCATCAGGGGGGAGCTCAAAGTAAAGCCGCTGCTCCTCCACATGGAGAGGAGCCAGATGAAGTGGTTCAGGCATCTGGTCAGGATGCCACCCGAACGCCTCCCCAGGGAGGTGTTTAGGGCCTGTCCAACCGGTATGAGGCCACGGGGAAGACCCAGGACACGTTGGGAAGACTATGTCTCCCGGCTGGCCTGGGAACGCCTCGGGATCCCTCTGGAAGAGCTGGACAAAGTGGCTAACCCGACCATGGATAAGCGGAAGAAGATGGATGGACTACGTATTCTTAACGTTGCCTGGTTTTCTTTCAGTTCTAAGGAATGGGCTGCGTTGTCCAGTACAGAGAAGGAGAAGCTGCAACATCAGAGTGCTGAGGACGGAGAGTTCTGGTAATGCTGACATCGCAAAATACATTTGCCTATTACTCTCGAAGTAGAAAGGTCCTTGAATCTAGACAGCTGTGCAGTCGAACACTGGTTCATCTGTCAGTCCTGTCCAAGCTTGCCTCGACAAGATATTGATATGTCTTCGGTAGCAAAGTCACACTATAAACACGGAGTACAAGAGTCAGACTTTGTCCCTACAGGATGTCCTATGAGGACTTCAAAAAGAACTACACCAAGATCGAGATCTGCAACCTCACGCCCGACGCATTAGAGGACGACAAGATTCACAAGTGGACCGTCTCCGTGAATGAGGGACGCTGGGTGAGAGGCTGCTCCGCTGGAGGTTGTAGGAACTATCCTGGTACGTCACACCTCGCCACAAGCTTGAGAAAATACACAAGAATGCTGAGCGATGATGATGGTGCCTAAAATGAAACCGTCACAGGGGCAGCCGTGTATGTCGGCACCGGCGGGTGAGACGTAGTCCGTGTAAGGCAGGTGTGGGCAATAAACATGACGGTTGCAACTCAGGCAGTCCAAAATGTTGCGTTAATCCCCTAGTTTATTCAATTCATTACGACAACAATGTTAACGAAATTAATGTGGACGGTGGATGGAGGCATAGCACAGCATCCCGACACAGGCACGTAAAGCCTGACAACTCTTTACACCAAGTCTCTCCGCCACACTCGCAACAACATGTTCTCATTAACGTTGGAGGAGCATCGCGGTCTCTGCTTGGAGAAGAAGCAGCAGGGAACGCTACATCTTGCCAGGGGCAAGACAAGATCCCAAGAACTGATGGAAAAGACTGACAGGTCACTGAGTTCAGGTCCACTCTCCCCTGTTCAGTTTTGAAAGAGACGGTGATTAATCATGATTCATTCGTAAACTGTGATGAATCCGATTTGAGCATTTTAATCATTTGACGGCTCCAGTTGGAACGCATCGGTTAGTTCCAGTTCCAAAAACACCTCTCGGAGTCTCTTGCACTTGCCATTGGTCACAAGAGACAACTCAGCAGGACATTGATACAACGTTGATTGTACGTACACGTCCTTTAAAACGGACTTTGAAACAACGCTGCAAAATATTTGTATTTGTTGGTGTCCATTGTTGGATCCACGTTGTTGGTTGGGAAATTACCTTGTCAAAAACCATGTTGTTTCAACATTGTATTTGTGTTGTAAAATGACCAAATTTCAACGGTCAAATCAACGTCAAAACCCGACATTGGTTAAACGTCGTCAAAAAGCACGTTGTTTCAACGTTACGTTTGAGTTGCTCAACAACAGAACCTAGTTCAACAAGTTCTCAGCATTGTTTCAATGTCTTATAATGCTGGGAAAGGAAGCTAAAAAGCTAAATATCCATCCATTCATCTTCTTCCACTTATCCGAGGTCGGGTCGCGGGGGCAGCAGCCTAAGCAGGTAAACCCAGACTTCCCTCTCCCCAGCCACTTCGTCCAGCTCTTCCCGAGGCGTCCACAGGCCAGCCGGGAGACATAGTCTTCCCAACGTGTCCTGGGTCTTCCCCGTGGCCTCATACCGGTCGAACGTGCCCTAAACACCTCCCTAGGAAGGCGTTCGGGTGGCATCCTGACCAGATGCCCGAACCACCTCATCTGGCTCCTCTCCATGTGGAGGAGCAGCGGCTTTACATTGATCTCCCCCCGGTTGGCAGAACTTCTCACCTTATCTCTAAGGGAGAGCCCCGCCACCCCGAGGAGGAAACTAATTTCGCCCGCTTGTACCCGTGATCTTGTCCTTTCGGTCATAACCCAAAGCTCATGACCATAGGTGAGGATGGGAACGTAGATCGACCGGTAAATTGAGAGCTTTCCTTTCCGGCTCAGCTCCTTCTTCACCACAACGGATCGATACAGCGTCCGCTTTACTGAAGACGCCGCACCGATCCGCCTGTCGGTAAAAAGCTAAATAGTTGATGTTAATTTAGCTCGGCTTCTTCCTACTCCTATTTGGGCAAGCTGTAATGACAAACTGGAAATATTTGATAATTGTATGCATGTTTAAATTGCTAAAACTGTCATACTAGGGTATGATGACAGAAAAAAGTTGATGGTGAATAAGACAAACAGAATTAACACGTATAAAGGATTTGGGATCTGCCCCTCTCTTTCACACGGGCTGATATCAAACCCCCACTTTGCTTGGTATCAGATCTTTGTCTTCCCGAAGCTGCTGTGACGCAGTTCCTATGATTGCCATAATGGCGCATGTATCACTGGAAATCATTCTTTCGTTTCAGAAACAGTTGGAAGTAGTTCAACAGTTCAAGACTTGCAGTAATCCAAAAAGAGATTTGGAAATCCTACAGACAGCTACAGCTTCTATGTTAAAGGTTTAGAAAACTGATTTGGAAAAGTTCTAGGGCTGTCCTGAAATCGTCGAAGATTCGACGGCTGAGTTTATCAGCCATTATTATCAACCTCGAAGTCGAATCTTCGGATGTTAAACCCAACCCTCTGTGAGAAGGAGGCGAGTTAATACATGAAGACTGTTTCTTTCATAACTTTTCATTAACGCTGGAACAACCTTAAGAAAGTCAATGACTTCACCATAAAAGTGGGTGACATTGTTATCACCAGGAAAGATGAGGTCACCTACCTAGATTCCATTCTAGAGGCTAACCTTTCCTACCAAGGTAATCAGAAAGGTTTACCAACGGACGAGATTTCTCTACAGAATCTCCTCTCTGGTCAACAAAAGCACCTTGAGGATTCTGGCGGGAACTCTCGTTCAACCCTTTTTCGATTACGCATGCACCTCCTGGTACCCTAGCACCTCCAAACCCCTCAAATCTAAACTCCAAACATCTCAGAACAAGCTAGTCAGGTTACTTCTAGACCTCCACCCCAGATCCCACCTCACTCCTACCCACTTCTCTAAAGTGGGCTGGCTCAAGGTGGAGGACAGAGTTAAACAACTTGCACTGAGCCTAGTCTATAAAATCCACTACACCTCCCTGATACCGAAGTACATGTCAAACTACTTCCTTAACGTAAATGACCGCCATAACCACAACACCAGGGGGAGCTCCACTAACCACGTTAAACCCAGATTCCGAACTAACAAAGGTCTTAACTCATTCTCTTTCTATGCCACATCAATGTGGAATGCGCTCCCAACAGGTATAAAAGAAAGGGCATCTCTATCCTCCTTCAAAACCACACTAAAAGTTCACCTCCAGGCAGCTACAACCCTAAACTAACACCCTCCCCGGATTGCTAATAATCAAATGTAAACAATCAAATGCAGATACTTTTTCTTATGCCTTCTGATCTCTCTCTCTCTCGCTCTCTTTCTCTCTCTCTCTCTATATGTCCACTACTTGCTGTCCATATCCTACCCCCCACCCCCTCCACACCTCTGATTGTAAATAATGTAAATAATTCGATGTGATTATCTTGTGTGATGACTGTATTATGATGATAGTATATATGATAGTATATATCTGTATCATGAATCAATTTAAGTGGACCCCGACTTAAACAAGTTGAAAAACTTATTCGGGTGTTACCATTTAGTGGTCAATTGTACGGAATATGTACTTCACTGTGCAACCTACTAATAAAAGTCTCAATCAATCAATCAACAATAATGTGACGTCACACCTAGGAACCAGAATACACCCCTACAGATCCTAATCTGTTTCTCTTAAAAAGCAACGCCATAGATTTGACTGATTGTCGACGATAGGCATAACTTCATAAATCAGATTCGACTATGAAACCCTTTGGTTGAAGCATACTGGTCATTTTCCTGTGCCCTTGCAGACACTTTCTGGACCAACCCTCAGTACCGCCTTCGTTTGCTGGAGGAGGACGATGACCCAGAAGACAATGAGGTTGGCTGCACCTTCGTGGTGGCGCTGATGCAAAAGAACAGACGGAAAGAGCGTAAGATGGGCGCCAACCTGTTCACTATCGGCTTTGCTATCTACGAGGTTAGTTTGTTACTCTTGTGGATCGAGCTGAACCAACTCTCTCATAGAGAAGGAGGCTCTTGTCAGGGGTTCTGCCTGTTAGAGTGGACTTTTCCTCCTCAAACCTTGGCTCTCTATAATGTCTCAAGTTCTTGATAGGTAAAAGGGGAAAGAATCATAGATTTACCATCACCTGCGGTCTTGAACTCTGGGTAGTAACCAAGGTCAAGGCATGCAAATGCGGTTGCCCAAGGAGGCTCTTGTCAGGGGTTCTGCCTGTTAGAGTGGAGTTTTCCTCCTCAAACCTTGGCTCTCTGTAATGTCTCGAGTTCTTGATAGGTAAAAGGGGAAAGAATCATAGATTTACCATCACCTGCGGTCTTGAACTCTGGGTAGTAACCAAGGTCAAGGCATGCAAATGCGGTTGCCCAAGGAGGCTCTTGTCAGGGGTTCTGCCTGTTAGAGTGGAGTTTTCCTCCTCAAACCTTGGCTCTCTGTAATGTCTCGAGTTCTTGATAGGTAAAAGGGGAAAGAATCATAGATTTACCATCACCTGCGGTCTTGAACTCTGGGTAGTAACCAAGGTCAAGGCATGCAAATGCGGTCGCCCAAGAGTTTCTGGGTTTTCCGTAAGGCAAAGGCCATGAGCTACATTTGTCCAAGTGCCAGATTTTTTTTGTTTGGGAAATAAAACTGACTGACGTTCCACATGGATTGGTTCCAGCTCCAATAACCATCAGGATGCCTGTCTCCAGTTCACTGCTGCTACACAGGAAGCTAAATAGAAAGTCAACGATAGTTGGGTTTGCTCACTCTCAGGAAAGCGTTTTGGTAGAGAACTGCAAGTCAGGTGTTCGAAGTGCTATAAGAGGATCAAGACGACGTCAGGAGGGCGGGTGTAGTGACTATGGTCTATCATAATGAAGAACTTTCCATTCTATGGAATGGAGAGTTCTGTCTGGCTGGATGTGGACTGTGGTTGACATTCCCTGCTCCAGAATGAAGGAATAAGTCATTTCAGAAAGGGTTCAGACTAGAGCCTACAAAAATACCCTTGGTCACTTCATTCTGGCACTTTCCTAAGACTTAGCAAAGGACTTTTCTGCAGATCCCAACAGTTACCGGTCTGCTCTGTCTGTCTACAGGTGCCCAAGGAGGTAAGGATGTCCTCAAGGATCAGACCAGGCCAGCCTCTTTGATTGGTTTTGGTTACCCAAAGTTTTAGAGGAGATTCTCCATCCTCTTTCAGATGCACGGCAACAAGCAGCACATGACCAAGGACTTTTTCCTCTTCACCTCGTCCAAAGCCCGCTGCAAGTCCTACATCAACCTACGCGAGGTCACCCAGCGCTTCCGGCTGAGTCCTGGCGAGTACGTCATCGTTCCCTCCACCTACGAGCCGCACCAGGAGGGCGAGTTCATCCTGCGGGTCTTCTTCGAAAAGAAGAACACCTCAGAGTGAGTGGGTGGTGGGAGTCTGGGTGGCTTCAGGGGGCTCCAGGAGGGAAGGGTTAGGTTCCATACAATATTTGCACTAGTTGTGTGAATGCTCCAAAACATTCACACCACAATTCATCTATTTATTATTATTCTTCTACAGATTTTGGCACACTCTACCTTCCACATTTTTCATACCATTCAAACCGTTCCAACATCAAACTGTTCGGGAATCGCGGGCTTTCCCTTGTCAAATTCCAAAAATTCCCAGATTTCCAGGTTTACCCATTTAAAATGAATTGGCCATTTTTCAGACTTCAACCATTTCCACATTTTTCAAACCATTCCACCTTCAACATATTCCACTCATTCTGGACATTCAAACTATCATTTTTTTCCAATTTAAAAAAAAATTCCAGGAATTCCCAGTTTTCCAAACCCTATTTTCTCCCTTTTTTCTGTCGACTACTCCTCCCACATTGTCAACCCACTTTAACCATTCCACTGTCAAAATATTCCTCCTAATTAGGACGAAAAATGAAGTTGTTTTTTTAACTGGAAAAATTCCCGGTTTTCTCTAATTTCCAGGAATTCCATAATACCATTTCTCAATTCAACATGTTACTACTTCATAATCTCTCGACCGATTTGAACAATTCCAACACCCACCATTTCAACTCATTCAAACTATTTAAGTTTTTATTTACCATTTTCAAAAAATTCCAGCTTTTCCCGAAATTCCCAAAATGTTTGGAAACATTCTTCAAAGTTCCACAATTCCCACATTTTTCATCTGATTCAAACTGTTCCAACTTCAAAACATTCAGCCTGCTGGGAAATTGTGTGCTCTACAACGATTCTAAAAAAAATTCCCGGATTTCCCATAATTCCTTTTTCATTTTCCCCATTTAAAATGAATTGTCCATTTTTCAAACTTACACAATTCCCACATTTTCCCACTGATTCCAAACATTCCACTATCAACATATTCAACTCATCCTGGTCATTCAAACTATAATTTTTCCACATTCAACACATTTCCAGGAATTCCTGTTGGTTTTTTTTAACCCTATTTCCAAACTTTTTTGTTTGACTACTCCTTGTCCTTTTTACATCCCATTTCAACCGTTCGACTGTGAAAAACAAAAAACCAAGAAACATTACCGGTTTTTCCGAAATTCCAGGAATTCCATTATACAATTTCTCAATTAAAAAACTGTTCCTACTTCAACATTTCTTGACCGATCTAACCAATTCCAACACCAACCAATTCAGCTCATTCATGCTCCTAATCATTTTTTTTAAAAATTCCTGCTTTTCCCAAAATTCCAGGAAGTTCCCCTTGAAATGAATGGGACATTTTTCCAAGTTGCACAATTCCCACATTTTTCGACCTATTCAAACCATTCCAACATCAACACATTCCACTCATCCTGGACATTCAAACTAACACTTTCCCAAGTTCCAAACCAAATTCCGGTTTTCCTGGAAATTCTGACTCTTCAGCATTCAAACTATTCTTACGTTCATACTACATCCTGTCAGCATTTCAGTTCAACTTCAGCATTGGAGCATTCACACGCAATTCCTTGAGGAACTGCCTCATCTAGTACTTCCTGTATGCAAATGTCACGGTCTACTTCTGTGTGTCTTTGTGCTGGGCGGGGTTTCTTGATCACCCCCACCAAGAACAAACCATTTTAACGGAGATTTGATTTGTAGAGCTGGAAGAAAGCGGCCCCAGTTCGAGGCTGTTATGGAATCTTTTTTAGGACAAGCCACTCCAGACTGGGGCGAGCTGCGGTAAACTTTCAAAAATGTTCATTGCCTCTTCAACGCACGCGCCACCCTGCCCCCTGCTGGCCTGGAGGACCTGATAGATGGAGCAGGACCTGGATGGGAGTCAGGCTGTGGGAGACACAGACGACATTCTCTTGACCTGAATATTCACTTTTCACATTTATACTCATTTTTGTTAAGGTTTTAATGATAGTAGCCTCAGCTGTGGTTTGGGGTCCAGTCCACATGTTGTGGTCACCATGGTGACCGCTGTTTATTCATCTTCTCTCAGGGAGATAGAGAACAGGATTGAGGCCGACCATCCTGTGGTGAGTCTCTTCTTTCCAACACATCCTTATTGTCCAAACTACTCTACACTCAGTTTTTACTCAGTTTTACTTATTGCAAATGAATCAAAAAGTAAAAAACAAACAATAGCCAAGAACAATGAAGGTGAATAAAGTAAAATTAATAATCACACACTTGATTAAATTAAACTAAGTAGAATTGAATAACAAATATGATTTGTTATTTATTGTATATTTTATATAAAAATATAATATAATAAATCAGTCTATATTATATACTGTATATATAATATGTAAAAATTACATACATGTTATATTTTATATTGCTACTATGGTACAATTTTTAGTCTACTTAATACCTGCATTTCCTTTCCATCCTTACCCTTTCCATCCTTTGTAACTGAGCGACTGTGTGGAACAATTTCCCTTGTGGATCATTAAAGTTTGTCTAAGTCCAAGACTAAAATTCATGAAATTAAATTGAGTACATTGATTACATAACAATGAGTACATAAAACTAAAAGTAAAATCAATTAAATTAAATTTGACTTGATTAGATTGATTCAAACTGAGCAACATTAAATACAACTAAAATCAATTTAAATAAATTGATCACATTGATTCAAATAAAATTAAACTGAGCGTGTTTGAATAAAACTAAATTAAGATTCGATTGATTACATTAATTAAATCCAACCGAGTAGAATCAAATGTAACTGAAGTGAGTGGAACTAAATAAAACTAAAATCAATTTGATGTAATCTGCATAACAGTGCATACTTAACATTTATAAATAGTATCATTTGTCAATAAAATTGTTATAAGTACACCTCTGCATAACATTGTATACTTATTAACATTTATAAATAGTATAATTTGTCGATAAAATTGTTATAAGTACACCTCTGCATAACAGTGTCTACTTAACATTTATAAATAGTATCATTTGTTGATAAAATTGTTATAAGTACACCTCTGCATAACAGTGTATACTTATTAACATTTATAAATAGTATCATTTGTCGATAAAATTGTTATAAGTACACCTCTGCATAACAGTGTATACTTAACATTTATAAATAGTATCATTTGTCAATAAAATTGTTATAAGTACACCTCTGCTTAACATTGTATACTTAACATTTCAAAATAGTATCATTTGTTGATAAAATTGTTATAAGTACACCTCTGCATAACAGTGTATACTTAACATTTCAAAATAGTATCATTTGTTGATAAAATTGTTATAAGTACACCTCTGCATAACAGTGTATACTTATTAACATTTATAAATAGTATCATTTGTCAATAAAATTGTTATAAGTACACCTCTGTATAACATTGTATACTTAACATTTATAAATAGTATAATTTGTCGATAAAATTGTTATAAGTACACCTCTGCATAACAGTTTATACTTAATAACATTTATAAATAGTATCATTTGTCGATAAAATTGTTATAAGTACACCTCTGCAAAACAGTGAATATTTATTAACACTCATAAATAGTATCATTTGCTGATAAAATTGTTATAAGTACACATCTGAATAACATTGTATACTTATTAACGTTTATAAATAGTATCGTTTGTTGATAAAATTGTTATAAGTACACCTCTGCATAACAGTGTATACTTATTAACATTTATAAATAGTATCATTTGTCAATAAAATTGTTATAAGTACATCTCTGCATAACATTGTATACTTAACATTTATAAATAGTGTTATTTGTTGATAAAATTGTTATAAGTACACCTCTGCATAACAGTGTATACTTATTAACATTTATAAATAGTATCATTTGTCAATAAAATTGTTATAAGTACACCTCTGCATAACACTGTATACTTAACATTTATAAATAGTATAATTTGTTGATAAAATTGTTATAAATACACCTCTGCATAATATTGTATACTTAACATTTATAAATAGTATCGTTTGTTGATAAAATTGTTATAAGTACACCTCTGCATAACAGTGTATACTTATTAACATTTATAAATAGTATCATTTGTCGATAAAATTGTTATAAGTACACCGCTGCATAACAGTGAATATTTATTAACACTCATAAATAGTATCATTTGCTGATAAAATTGTTATAAGTACAACTCTGCATAACAGTGTATACTTAACGTTTATAAATAGTATCGTTTGTTGATCAAATTGTTATAAGTACACCTCTGCATAACAGTGTATACTTAACATTTATAAATAGTATAATTTGTCGATAAAATTGTTATAAGTACACCTCTGCATAACAGTGTATACTTAACATTTATAAATAGTATCATTTGTCAATAAAATTGTTATAAGTACACCTCTGCATAACATTGTATACTTAACATTTATAAATAGTATTATTTGTTGATAAAATTGTTATAAGTACACCTCTGCATAACATTGTATACTTAACATTTGTAAATAGTATTATTTGTTGATAAAATTGTTATAAGTACACCTCTGCATAACAGTGTATACTTATTAACATTTATAAATAATATCATTTGTCAATAAAATTGTTATAAGTACACCTCTGCATAACACTGTATACTTAACATTTATAAATAGTATAATTTGTTGATAAAATTGTTATAAATACACCTCTGCATAATATTGTATACTTAACATTTATAAATAGTATCGTTTGTTGATAAAATTGTTATAAGTACACCTCTGCATAACAGTGTATACTTAACGTTTATAAATAGTATCGTTTGTTGATAAAATTGTTATAAGTACACCTCTGCATAACAGTGTATACTTACTAACATTTATAAATAGTATCATTTGTCAATAAATTTGTTATAAGTACACCTCTGCATAACATTGTATACTTAACATTTATAAATAGTATCATTTGTTGATAAAATTGTTATAAGTACACCTCTGCATAACAGTGTATACCTATTAACATTTATAAATAGTATCATTTGTCGATAAAATTGTTATACTGTAAGTACACCTCTGCATAACACTGTATATTTATTAACACTTATAAATAGTATCATTTGTCGATAAAATTGTTATAAGTACAACTCTGCATAACAGTGTAAACTTATTAACATTTATAAATAGTATCCTTTGTTGATCAAATTGTTATAAGTACACCTCTGAATAACATTGTATACTTATTAACGTTTATAAATAGTAACGTTTGTTGATAAAATTGTTATAAGTACACCTCTGCATAACAGTGTATACTTATAACAATTTTATCGACAAATGATACTATTCATAAATGTTAATAAGTAGGCCTCTGTATAACAGTGTATATGTATTAACATTTATAAATAGTATCATTTGTCGATAAAATTGTTATAAGTACACCTCTGCATAACAGTGTATCCTTATGATGTTAAATAAACGAAAGATCAACTTACAACAAAGAATAAATCATTTAAAAATATATATATTTCTTATTTTTTGACCAACTTGAACCATTTTAATACTGAAAAATAAAATAAAATAAATAATAAAACATTCAAATTGGTCAGCAACCAAGAAGTCAGTAACACGTTATATAGAACAAAAATGTTTTTTTCATCAAAATGAGGATTAATGGCTACAAAGAGCATGTTTTGTGTAGCGGGATTTGAAGCATAATACCGCATGATACTGATAAAGTTAGTTCCCAGGGGGTCCCGCCCCACCACTTGAGAAGAACTGATTTAGCGTTCATTGGATGCGGCGTGTTTAGCTTGTGCAGATGTTTAGAGTGCACACCTTCTCACCGACTCCATGTCCACATGTTGCCGTCCTTGGCTCCGACTGCGTGACCCCGTGAACCCTCAGCCAGCGCCGGCCTCAGCGGGCGAGGAGAGCGACGAGGACCAGCAGTTCAGGACCATCTTTCAGGAGATAGCCGGGGACGTGAGTGCGGGGACGAGTAAAAAGGGTGTTTTCAGGGCGGACTTAATGACTTCATGCCACCTTTCCACACGGCAGGACATGGAGATCGCAGCCAACGAACTCAGGAACGTCCTCAACAGAGTGACCACCAAGCGTGAGTCGGGTTCAGGTAACGTCTTCTGTCCATTGCTGGTATGAAGGTGAGCTAGAAGCACGATTGATGCCCCTCTACCTCCTCCAGACAAGAGCCTGACGACAGAAGGCTTCAGCCTGGAGAGCTGCAGGAGCATGATAGCTCTGATGGACGTATCCTTTGTATCGAGTGCACGCTGGGGACTTCAACCCCCGGCAGAGAGGCTCGCCTTTTCATCGCTGTGAGCGTGTTGGGGTCGGTTTGGTGTCGTCTCTGACGGGCTTCCCTTACCTAATGGAAGATGTCGGTCTGCTCAGGTGCGGACTTCTAACCCTTTACACAAAGTCCTGTCTTGGCTGTGTTCTGGTCCGGACCTTCCTCCATGGAGGCTGTCTCGTGGTGTCACTGATCTGTCCGACAAAGGTGCTGTCAAATCTGATGATCGTTGTGGGGTATTGAGGTGGGGACTCAGGACGCATCCCTGAGGTGTGCCTGTGTTCCATTTGTTTACTCTAGCCTTTAAATAGACCCCCCCTTTAGACCAGTTGATCTGCCGTCTCTTTTCTGCTCCGCCCCCCTCTCCTGCATGGAGAGGTTATCAGGTGACCCCAGATGAGACGCTAGATGTTCAAAGTCGGTACTTGGGGTGGACCACTCTTCTGTGCATCAGTTGGTGACGTCTCTGCGATGATCCCACTATGGACTGGACTCTCACATTATTAACTAGATCCACTCGGCATCCATTGCACCGGTCACCCAGGGGGGTCTCCACATCTGCGGTCCCCTCCGAGGTTTCCCATTGTGCCCATTGGGTTGAGGCTTTTTTTGCCCTGATGTGGTATCTGAGCAGAGGATGTCGTTGTGGCTTGTGCAGCCCTTTGAGACTAAGGGACGAAGGATTAAGGGCTATATAAATCAACTTTGATTGATTGATTGTTCAGGACGGGAGTTAAAGAGGTCTTCTTTTTTGTCTTATTGTGGGCTCTGTTGTTCCTGAGGAAGTCTAATATCTTGGTGCCCAGTGAACTCAAATTGATGTGCAACTGTGTATATTCGACCTGCTACGCAAAATGACGGAGAGTGAGGTAATCAGAAAGAGCATTTCATCCATCCATCCATCCATCTTCTTCCGCTTATCCGAGGTCGGGTCGCTGGGACATCAGCCTAAAGCAGGGAAGCCCAGACGTCCCTCTCCCCAGCCACTTCGTCCACTTTCTCCCAGGGGATCCCGAGGCATTACCAAGCCAGCCGAGAGACATAGTCTTCCCAACGTGTCCTGGGTGTTCCCCGTGGCCTCCTACCAGTCGGACGTGCACTAAACACCTCCATAGGGAGGCATCCTGACCAGATGCCCGACCCACCTCATCTGGCTCCTCTCGATGTGGAGGAGCAGTGGCTTTACTTTGAGCTCCTCCCGGACGACAGAGCTTCTCACTCTATATCTAAGATGGGATGGGAACGTAGATCAACCGGTAAATTGAGAGCGTTGCCTTCCAGCTCAGCTCCTTCTTCACCACAACGGATCGATACAGCGTCCGCATTACTGAAGACGCCCATCCGCCTGTCGATCTCACGATCCACTCTTCCCTCACTCGTGAACAAGACTCCGAGGTACTTGAATCTCTTCCCCAACCCGGAGATGGCACTCCACCCTTTTCCGGGCGAGAACCATGTGAGGTGCTGATTCTGCAAACCGATCCCGTGAGAGCTGAAGATCCTAACCAGATGAAGCCAATGAGCATTTCAATCAATCAAAGTTTGTTTATTTAGCCCTTAATCACAGGTTCCTCAAAGGGCTGCACAAACTGCAATGACATCATTCTTGAAAATGTAAGACTATAGTCCATTTGGGGCAAACCGAGGGTCGTAGGACGTCTGCATCCATGTTATAGAGGAGTGGTGCACAGTAGGTCAAGACTTAGAGAAGCTAGCACCTCCTCCAGACTGGTATCTCCCCAGGGATTATCCATGGCCATCTGGTGACCTCTCCTTGCAGGAAAGAAGGACAACAAAGAGAGAGAAGTGGCTGGTCATCTGGTCTAAAACAGAGTATATTTAAAAGCTAGAGTATATAAATATGTTTTAAGGTGAGACTTAAATACTTCTAACTGTTGCAGGTAGGGTATTCCAGAGTACTGTATCAGGATAGAAAACGCTCTAGAGCCTACAGACTTTTTTTGGGCTCTGGGAATCACTAAAAAATCCAGCGTTCTTTGAACGTAGGTTTCTGGCCAGAACGTAGGGTACAATACAATCAGCAAGATAAGAACCGTGTAATATTTTGTATGTAAGTAATAAAACTTTATAATCAAATCTTAAGTGTACCGAGATATATATATATGTATATGTGTATATATATATATATATATGTATATGTATATATATATGTATGTATATGTATATATATATATATATATATATATATATGTATATATATATATATATATATATATATATATGTATATATATATATATATATATATATGTATATACATATATATATATATATATATATATATATATGTATATACATATATATATATATATATATATATATATATATATATATATATATATATATATATATATATATATATATATATATATATATATATGTATATGTGTGTATATATATATATATATATAC
Source organism: Entelurus aequoreus (assembly GCF_033978785.1). Classification (NCBI taxonomy): domain Eukaryota; kingdom Metazoa; phylum Chordata; class Actinopteri; order Syngnathiformes; family Syngnathidae; genus Entelurus; species Entelurus aequoreus. Next base: position 40,535,002 of record NC_084753.1, read on the forward strand.
ATCAGTGACGTGCAGTCACTCAGTCCTCTACTGGGTTGCTGGCGCTTGAGGCGAAGCAAGGAATTTCCATCTGGCCCGGTCAGCCGCTATTCTGGGGGCAGTCATAAGGGATAGTCTCTTACTCCTTTAGTCTTCTTCTCTCAGTTTCTCCTCCCTTGAGGTGTCCAATAAACGGGTCTTCACTGGAGAGTAGATGATGGCATACGGCGGACGTGTCCAAGCCACCTCCAGAGTCCAATTTGGATGGTCTCTTTAATTGATGTTGTGGTTGTTCTTTCCCAGAGTTTGTCATTTCAAATGGTGTTTGGCCAGAATATCCTAAGGATGCGACGCAGGCACTTATTTTGGAAAACTTCTAACTTCCTTTCAATGGATGAAGTGGTTTTCCAAGCCTCAGGACATTGCTCTTGAAGATCCTGATCTTTGCGTGCATGCTAAGTCCAGATAGATTTGAGCAAAGGTTCGATTTGCTCGGCTAATTCTTGTTTAAGACAACACAACCTTATTAAGTACCAACAATAAAGGAAGTGGACGTCTTAACTGTCTGGGCTCAGATGGACGGCACGGGTCGACTGAACCTTCAAGAGTTCCGCCACCTGTGGAACAAAATCAAACAATGGCAGGTGAGAAGAAGCAAAGTGTGGAAGGAGTGAGTCTTTTCGGGTTTCCAAATCCAACCATGCCTGCTTTCTTCCAGGGAATCTTTAAGCACTACAACGCAGACCATTCGGGCAGCATCAACAGCTACGAGATGAGGAACGCCGTCAACGATGCAGGTACCCTGACCTTGGCGCCTCTTCACTTTCCTGTGCCGACCGCGCTGCTCCTCTGCGGGATTAACTCACCCTCTGAATGTTCTTGTCGCTGTACAGTCATGTGTCTTGTGTCCCGCTCAGGGTTCCGCCTCAACAACCAGCTGTACGACATCATCACCATGCGCTACGCCAACGAGAACATGAACATCGACTTTGACAGCTTTGTCAGCTGCCTGGTCCGCCTGGAGGCCATGTTCAGTAAGTCTTCCCTAGCCTGCGTGAAGGTCAGCATCACTTGTTGCTAGGCAGAATTATTATTATTTATTTTTTTTACTCCCTGTAGGAGCTTTTCAGGCCTTCGACCAGAATGGAGATGGTACCATCCGACTCAGCGTACTGGAGGTATAAGAACTAACCATCACAATAGACACAGAAAAACTCATGTAATAATCATAACAACAATAACAACAATAATGTGTTTGTCTTTTGTATGAAATTGCTGACATAGTTCACAAACAAATCATCTAAATTGTAATGGTTTTTAGGTGTGTCAAAAAACAGATTTTCGAATGAATTGGGATTCTTATTTGTAATGACTCTTAAAAAAAAGATATATATATATATATAAATATATATACATTGTATTAATATATAAATATGTACACATTTATGTATAGTATGTGTGTGTGTATACATATATGTATACATATATATATATATATATATATATATATATATATATATATATATATATATATATATATATATATATATATATATATATATACTCTGTATGTGTGTGTGTGTGCGTGCGTGTATACCAGTGACGTGCGGTGAGGTTCATGGCTGGTGAGGCACTGACTTCATCACAGTCAGATTTACAAACATATGAACCCTAAAGAGCAGGGGTCTCAAACTCAATTTACCTGGGGGCCACTGGAGCTAGGGTCTGGGTGAGGCTGGGCCGCATCAGGTTTTCAACAAAAAAAACGCATTTATTAAAAACAGAAAAAAAAAGAAAAAAAAAACTGTCTTCAATGCTTTTGCTTCTGCTATACCCTACACTTTTTCAGTGCTTTGGTTCCGGTTTTCCACAAGAAAAGCTCTGATAAAACATTCCACTGTTCTCAAATATCTTAATTTTTAATTTTCTACACAAAATAAGATGAAAAAATAAATAAACAAATAAAGAATAAAGAAAATAAATCAATCAATCAGTAATAAATAAATAAAATAATAATAAAACAGCAAATAAGAAAAACTTAAGAAACCACATATAGTTGGTGGGTAGAGAAATTATTTTTTTTCAGATTCAAATTAACAGTATTAACAGTTATTTAACCTTTAACATGAACATTAATGAAACTTTCAACATGAACTGTTCTGAACATGGCTTCTCTTGCCTACTTTTGGCTAGAGGTCTGGCAGCGCTTCCTCTCGCATAGCCGAGCCACATTTGGCTTGAGGGAGGAAGCAATTGAGACCCTCAGTAGACTTTGAAGATGCTCATCAGTAAGTCTGGTCCTGTACTTGGACTTATTGAAGTTCAAGGTGGAGAAGAGCTTTTCACACAAGTACGTGCTCCCAAAAAGGCACATGGTCCGCTTGAACATTCTGGAAAGCTCAGGGAAGCTGGGAGTCAATTCTCTCAAAAATTGCCCAAGCTTGTCTGCTCTTCCACTCACCTCCCTGAACTTGGCTTTGAGTTCAGAGTTGCACTGCAGGTCAATGAGCTCCATTTGAAGCACAGGAGGGGCATCTTGCACATCAAAGGAGAAGGGGTCCGCAAAAATTTGAAATGTGGCTCTGTGCGTCTTGAAGTCTGCAAATCTGTGGTCAAATTCCTCCTGTAGCTTCAAAATGGCATCAGCATACTTCTCACCACTGAATGGTGTGCCTGCATCCACAAGTGCCTTGCATGCTGGGAAATGGCAAAGGTTTGTCTGAGATAGCTGAACTTTCCATAGCATAAGTTTTGTGGAGAATGCTCTCACATTGTCATAGGCAGCACTGACAAGTTGCCCC
>NC_084753.1:40547781-40550281 GCF_033978785.1 Entelurus aequoreus
CTTCAGGCTTTACACATTTGTCAACAAGGAAATTTCATTACAAATTCAAGTCCCCATCGGAATTAATGATACAAAAAAGTCAGCTCCAGGGTCAAACTGTGGCCATCATCAAGTTATATTTGAAGATTTGTCCTGGAAGTGTAAAAGGAGGTTACTCACCAACTCTCGGCCCCCAAAAGCCTGGAAATAATATGCGTCAGTAAAGGAAAAAAATAACGTGTGCTGCCCGAAAGTGCATTCGTTTAAAACTTTAATATGATCTAATAATGTAAAATAATATATTATCACACATTCCAAACTTCTTTGTGGTTAAAATTAAAAAAAATAGTCAAATATCGCCTTATATTGTGATTTCAAAGCAAGTAGAAGTAGAAATTCAAGTAGAAAAATAAGTAGTAGAAGAAGTAGAAGTAATAGAAGAAGAAGAGGGAAAAAAAGTAGGAGTAGAAGTAGAAGAAGTAGAAGAAAAATAAAAATAATTAGAAAAGAATTAGAAGTATAATAGTAGAAGAAATAGAAGTATGATAATAATTAGAAGTAGAAAATAAGTAGTAGAAATAAAATAATTAGTAGAAGAAGAGGAAAAGAAGTAGAAGTAGAAGTAAATAAAAAAGTAGAAAAAGAAGTAGCTGACAAAGAAGAAGCAGAATAAAAAGTAGAAAAATAAGTAAACCAAGAAGTAGTAGAAGTAGAAGTAAAATAAAAAGTAGAACAAAAAAAAGAAGAAGTAGAAGAAGCAGAAAAAGGAGAAGGAAAAGGAGGAAGAGAATAAGAAGAAGGAGGATGAGAAGGTGAAAAGGAGAAGAAGGAGAAGGAGAAGAAGAATGAGAAGGGGAAGAAGGAGGAGAAGGGGAAGGAAAAGGAGAAGGAGAAGAAGAATGAGAAGGGGAAGGAGGAGAAGGAGAAGGCGAAAGAGAAGAAGGGGAAGGAAAAGAAGAAGAAGAAGAAGAAGAAGAAGAAGGAGATTGAGAAAGAGGAAAAAAAGGAGAAGAAGAAGGAGAAGTAGACTGAGGAGAAGGAGGAGGATTGTTTCATTTATACATCAAATTGTACACTGTTAAAATTGACAATAGATTTTACAGCAGTTCAGTCGGCAGAATTTCACTGTAAAAATTTTACGATAAAATTCCTGCCAGCAAAAGCTATAATATTAATTTTTACAGCATATGTAAAAAATAGATATAATAATATCATGCATATTTATATGGATTCACTGTTATAATAACCACCATGTGGCCCTCAAGAGTTTCTACAATAAAAGAAACTACTCACCTTCTGATCAAAGTGTTAACTGGGCGATGCTGTCATCTAGTGGCCTTTTATGGAACTGCTGGGATCAATACAAGTGTTTAAGCTAGCATCTTTATTGACATACCCCCAGGGGGTCGCTTGCTTTCCAGCAATATATGTTTGGACTTTCCAGTCCGGCGTGTCCCTCTCTGTGCGCGTCCGTGCGTCTGCTCACCACCAACTCCAACTCCAACAACGTGTCTCTGACCGGCTGCTGCTAATAAGGGCGACAGGTGATTTAGATAACCAGCCCCAGCTGGGCAATCCACTCACCTGCCGCTGGCTTCGAGGCCGGTCCTTACACACCCTGCTTCTGCGATGTCACGCTACTTCCGGTACAGGCAAGGCTTTTTTTTTTATCAGCGACCAAAAGTTGCGAACTTTATCGTCGATGTTCTCTACTAAATCCTTTCAGCAAAAATATGGCAATATCGCGAAATGATCAAGTATGACACATAGAATGGATCTGCTATCCCCGTTTAAATAAAAACATTTCATTTCAGTAGGCCTTTGAAGTTGTTTATACGGCCACCCTCAGTGTGCAAAGGCAGTGCCTTTAAGGCAGGAGTCACCAACCTTTTTGAAAGCAAGAGCTACTTCTTGGGTAGTGATTAATGCGAAGGGCTACCAGTTTGATACACACTTAAATAAATTGCCAGAAATAGCCAATTTGCTCAATTTACCTTTAACTCTATGTTATTATTAATAATTAATGATATTTACACTTAATTGAACGGTTTAAAAGAGGAGAAAACACGACAAAAATGACAATTAAATTTTGAAACATAGTTTATCTTCAATTTCGACTCTTTAAAATTCAAAATTCAACCGAAAAAAAGAAGAGAAAAACTAGCTAATTCGAATCTTTTTGAAAAAATTAAAAAAAGAATTTATGGAACATCATTAGTAATTTTTCCTGATTAAGATTAATTTTAGAATTTTGATGACATGTTTTAAATACGTTGAAATCCAATCTACACTTTGTTAGAATATATAACAAATTGGACCAAGCTATATTTCTAACAAAGACAAATAATTATTTCTTCTAGATTTTTCAGAACAAACATTTTAAAAGAAATTCAAAAGACTTTGAAATAAGATTTAAATTTGATTCTACAGATTTTCTAGATTTGCCAGAATAATTTTTTTGAATTTTAATCATAATAAGTTTGAAGAAATATTTCACAAATATTCTTCGTCGAAAAAACAG
>NC_084753.1:40555281-40560281 GCF_033978785.1 Entelurus aequoreus
AAGGAGAAGGAGAAGAAGGAGAAGGTGAAGGAGAAGGAAAAGAAGAAGAAGGAGAAGGGAAAGAAGAGGGAGAAGAAAAATAAGGAAAAGGGAAAAAAAGAAGATGGAGAAGGAATAGAAGAGGGAGAAGGAAAAGAAGAAGAAGGAGAAGGAAGAAAAGGAGAAGGAATAGAAGAAGGAGAATAACAAGAAGAAGGAGAAGGAGGAAAAGGAGAAAGAGAAGAATGAGAAGGAAAAGAAGAGGGAGAAGGGAAAGAAGGAGAAGGAAAAGAAGCAGAAGGAGAATGAGAAGAAGGAGGAGGAAAAAAAGAAGAAGGAATATGAAAAGGAGAAGGGGAAGGAGGAGGAAAAGAAGGACAAGGAAAAGAAGAAGAAGGAGAAGGAGGAGAAGGAAAAGAAGGAGAAGGAAGAGAAGAGGGTGAAGGGAAAGAAGAAGGAGGATGAGAAGAAGGAGAAGGAAAAGAAGAAGAAGGAGAAGGAAAAGGAGGAGGAGAAAGATTTCCAGTTCATTTGATCATCAATCATTATAAAGCTAGACATTTGGTTTTATTTACTCCTTCAATGTCTATTCCGTCTTTTTGTATTTGTCTTTCTCTTCTACTTTTACCAAATATCATTATTCTACTTTTACTGAGTTTAAGGATAGTCACACCATCTTTTTACATTGTTCATTTCTAATATTGGATGTCAATATGAGATGAGGAAACTCCTACTTATTATTAGTATCAAAACATCAGACTTTTCACACGGCATTACATCTTTCTGTGCCTTTTTTCACAAATGTTTACCACTTTTTTCCTTTGCTTTAACTTTGACAAAATGCTGCAGGCCACACTTTAGATCCATAAAATCATTCCAAAAAGCAATTATCGATGAACTGCTTCTTACCCTGCAGCGGTAGTTCTGAGCCAGGTTCAACTCCACCGCCTGCACGCTGCCGTCGTAGCAGCCCGTGTAGATCTGAAAAAAAGACCACGCGTGTTCCAAGGCCAGTCTTTGAAGAAGCCGTTATGGTGCCGACTCACCTTGTTCTGGTGGACCGCCATGCTGGTCACCATGTCCGAATGTCCGGCGTACACCTGCAGCTGCTCTCGAGACTGTGGAGGGAGGAATAAAGAGGAGGCGGCTCAGGCTTGGTTCAGTCCACAATGGGTGATGTAAAGGAAGGCACCTGTAGGTCGTAGACGCGGACCAGTTTGTCCAGGCAGGCGGTCAGCATCACCTTGCCGACAACCGTTACCACGGTGACGGCGTGACTGTGGCCCTTGTAGACGCGCACCAGCTCGCCGCTCTGCACAGAAGACGCCGGCGTCAGCCCACCCACCCCGCCTGCACGCTACGTGAAAGAAGGTGGACTCACATGGATGTTGTGCGCGTAGACGTTCTGGTCGCTGGAGCCGCTGAAAACCATGTCGTTCACAACCTGGAAACAAACGTCGTTAATCTTGCTTCCATCTTCTTTGAAATCAAACATTATTTATATGGCACTTTCCATGTACAGGTAAGCGGCAAATAAAGTGCTTTACAAAACATCCATCTATTGTCAAACAAACAAACCAAAAAAAACAATAGAAGAAGGGAAGAAAACGCACACAGACAGCACTATTGACAATAACAAAGCAAAAACAAAAAAAATGGCATAGCACTGAGGATTTGAGGAATAACAAAACATATATATAAATGCATATGTATAATAAAACTAATATAAATAAATAATATATATATTACATTAATAAGTTAATAAAAAAATAACATTCTGAGAATAATAGTAGAAATGTTAATGATTAAGATGAAAAACAACCCAATGAATGCTAAAAACCAGGGGCCGTACTTATCAAGCTTCTTAGAGTGCCATTTTACACTTAAGTCCTGAGAATTTGCGAAATTCAGTCCTACTCTCAAACTTAAGAATAAAAGCTTTTTATCAACGTTCTTAAGTCTAAGAATCACTCCTACTCTCCACGATATTTAAGAGACCTTCAGAGGTGTCTTAAGTGGTTAGGAGTTGCCAGCAGGGGATGGCACTGAGGCGAGAGAGACGTGTGCGAACGTTCAGGGAACGGAACAATGTTTTTTTTTTTTTTGATGACGAGCAGCTGATCAAACGGTATCGTTTAGACCAGGGGTCACCAACCTTTTTGAAAGCAAGAGCTACTTCTTGGGTAGTGATTAATGCGAAGGGCTACCAGTTTGATACACACTTAAATAAATTGCCAGAAATAGCCAATTTGCTCATTTTACCTTTAACTCTATGTTATTATTAATAATTAATTATATTTACACTTAATTGAACGGTTTAAAAGAAGACAAAACACGAAAAAAATGACAATTACATTTTGAAACATAGTTTATCTTCAATTTCGACTCTTTAAAATTCAAAATTCAACCGAAAAAAAGAAGAGAAAAACTAGCTAATTCCAATCTTTTTGAAAAAATTTAAAAAATAATTTATGGAACATCATTAGTAATTTTTCCTGATTAAGATTAATTTTTGAATTTTGATTACATGTTTTAAATAGGTTAAAATCCAATCTGCACTTTGTTAGAATATATAACAATTGGACCAAGCTATATTTCTAACAAAGATAAATCATTATTTCTTCTAAATTTTCCAGAACAAAAATTTTAAAAGAAATTCAAAAGACTTTGAAATAAGATTTAAATTTGATTCTACAGATTTTCTAGATTTGCCAAAATAATTTTTTTGAATTTTAATCATAATAAGTTTGAAGAAATATTTTACAAATATTCTTCGTCGAAAAAACAGAAGCTAAAATGAAGAATTAAATTAAAATGTATTTATTATACTTTACAATAAAACAATTTTTTTTACTTGAACATTGATTTAAATTGTCAGGAAAGAAGAGGAAGGAATTTAAAAGGTAAAAAGGTATATGTGTTGAAAAATCCTAAAATAATTTTTAAGATTGTATTTTTTCTCTAAAATTGTCTTTCTGAAAGTTATAAGAAGCAAAGTAAAAAAAATTAATGAATTTATTCAAACAAGTGAAGACCAAGTCTTTAAAATATTTTCTTGGATTTTCAAATTCTATTTGAGTTTTGTCTCTCTTAGAATTAAAAATGTCGGGCAAAGCGAGACCAGCTTGCTAGTAAATAAATAAAATTTAAAAAATAGAGTCAGCTCACTGGTAAGTGCTGCTATTTGAGCTATTTTTAGAACAGGCCAGCGGGCTACTCATCTGGTCCTTACGGGCTACCTGGTGCCCGCGGGCACCGCGTTGGTGACCCCTGGTTTAGACAGAGCGGATATTATTTTTGTCACAGATTTAATACTTTTCGATTCCTTGTTGATTTCTGCATGTGTCTGCAGTGGGCTAGTATATATAGAGCCACCCACACCACTTTCAAATGAGTTGTCTAATTAATGAATTTGAAAGAAAATGTTATGACCGTAGCGTATGTGTGTGGCCGTGAGGTGAGTGACGTCAGTGAGTGTGTGGGCGAGAGAAGAGAGGGAGCGGTAGCGTGAGTGCCGGTGGGGACTAGTTTGTTTTGTATTATTTTGTAGTTTATTGTCAAAATATACACTCCCATTGTCCACTTAAATATTTCCAAGATATTTCTTTATTCTTAGACAACGGATTCCCTTCCGTGATTGGTCATTTCTATGGACACAGAAATGACGTCACCTAAAATTCCGTTTACGGCACATAGTAATGTCGTAATTCAGCTCTGAGTGTGACACTTAAGATTCAGTCCTACACTTCGCTGAAAGTGTGAGTAAGACGCTTGATAACTAACTTTTAAGTGCAGCTTTCAGCGAAGAATTTATTTACTCTTAAGTCAACTCTTAGCAGACTTCTTAGGAATAATTCTAAGAAGCTTGATAAGTACGGCCCCAGGTGATTAGTGAAAAGCCTGATTAAAAAGGGGCGTCTTTGGACCAGGGGTTTTTAAATCGAGGGGATCTACCATATTATATATATATATATATATATATATATATATATATATATATATATATATATATATATATATATATATATATATATATATATATATATATATATATATATATATAAATAAATATATATATATATATATATATATATATATATATATATATATATATATATATATATATATATATATATATATATATATATATTAGAGATGTCCGATAATATCGGCCTGCCGATATTATCGGCCGATATATGCGTTAAAATGTAATATCGGAAATTATCGGTATCGGTTTTTTTATTATCTGTATCGTTTTTTTTGTTGTTGTTTTTTTTTAATTAAATCAACATAAAAAAAACACAAGATACACTTACAATTAGTGCACCAACCCAAAAAACCTCCCTCCCCCATTTACACTCATTCACACAAAAGGGTTGTTTCTTTCTGTTATTAATATTCTGGTTCCTACATTATATATCAATATATATCAATACAGTCTGCAAGGGATACAGTCCGTAAGCACACATGATTGTGCGTGCTGCTGGTCCACTAATAGTACTAACCTTTAACAGTTAATTTTACTCATTTTCATTCATTACTAGTTTCTATGTAACTGTTTTTATATTGTTGTACTTTCTTTTTTATTCAAGAAAATGTTTTTAATTTATTTATCTTATTTTACAAATTTTTTTAAAAAGTACCTTATCTTCACCATACCTGGTTGTTCAAATTAGGCATAATAATGTGTTAATTCCACGACTGCATATATCAGTTGATATCGGTATCGGTTGATACCGGTATCGGTAATTAAAGAGTTGGACAATATCGGAATATTGGATATCGGCAAAAAGCCATTATCGGACATCCTTAATATATATATATACATATATATATATACACACACTACCGTTCAAAAGTTTGGGGTCACCCAAACAATTTTGTGGAATAGCCTTCATTTCTAAGAACAAGAATAGACTGTCGAGTTTCAGATGAAAGTTCTCTTTTTCTGGCCATTTTGAGCGTTTAATTGACCCCACAAATGTGATGCTCCAGAAACTCAATCTGCTCAAAGGAAGGTC